>NC_037668.1:140390570-140392469 GCF_003255815.1 Theropithecus gelada
AGAAAAAGAGGGAATCCTCCCTAACTCATTTTATGAGGCCAACATCATCCTGATACCAAAGCCTGGCAGAGACACAACAAAAAAAGAGAATTTTAGACCAATATCCCTGATGAACATCGATGCAAAAATCCTCAATAAAATACTGGCAAACCGGATTCAGCAGCACATCATAAAGCTTATCCACCATGATCAAGTGGGCTTCATCCCTGGGATGCAAGGCTGCTTCAACATATGCAAATCAATAAACATAATCCAGCATATAAACAGAACCAAAGACAAGAACCACATGATTATCTCAATAGATGCAGAAAAGGCTTTTGACAAAATTCAACAGCCCTTCATGCTAAAAACTCTCAATAAATTCGGTATTGTTGGAATGTACCTCAAAATAATAAGAGCTATTTATGACAAACCCACAGCCAATATCATACTGAATGGGCAAAAACTGGAAGCATTTTCTTTGAAAACTGGCACAAGACAGGGATGCCCTCTCTCACCACTCCTATTCAACACAGTGCTGGAAGTTCTGGCTAGGGCCATCAGGCAAGAGAAAGAAATCAAGGGTATTCAGTTAGGAAAAGAAGAAGTCAAATTGTCCCTCTTTGCAGATGACATGATTGTATATTTAGAAAACCCCATCGTCTCAGCCCAAAATCTCCTTAAGCTGATAAGCAACTTCAGCAAAGTCTCAGGATACAAAATTAATGTGCAAAAATCACAAGCATTCTTATACACCAGTAACAGACAAACAGAGAGCCAAATCACGAATGAACTTCCATTCACAATCGCTTCAAAGAGAATAAAATATCTAGGAATCCAACTTACAAAGGATGTAAAGGACCTCTTCAAGGAGAACTACAAACCACTGCTCAGTGAAATAAAAGAGGACACAAACAAATGGAAGAACATAACATGCTCATGGATAGGAAGAATCAATATCGTGAAAATGGCCATACTGCCCAAGGTAATTTATAGATTCAATGCCATCCCCATCAAGCTACCAATGAGTTTCTTCACAGAATTGGAAAAAACTGCTTTAAAGTTCATATGGAACCAAAAAAGAGCCCGCATCTCCAAGACAATCCTAAGTCAAAAGAACAAAGCTGGAGGCATCACGCTACCTGACTTCAAACTATAGTACAAGGCTACAGTAACCAAAACAGCATGGTACTGGTACCAAAACAGAGATATAGACCAATGGAACAGAACAGAGTCCTCAGAAATAATACCACACATCTACAGCCATCTGATCTTTGACAAACCTGAGAGAAACAAGAAATGGGGAAAGGATTCCCTATTTAATAAATGGTGCTGGGAAAATTGGCTAGCCATAAGTAGAAAGCTGAAACTGGATCCTTTCCTTACTCCTTATACGAAAATTAATTCAAGATGGATTAGAGACTTAAATGTTAGACCTAATACCATAAAAATCCTAGAGGAAAACCTAGGTAGTACCATTCAGGACATAGGCATGGGCAAAGACTTCATGTCTAAAACACCAAAAGCAACGGCAGCAAAAGCCAAAATTGACAAATGGGATCTCATTAAACTAAAGAGCTTCTGCACAGCAAAAGAAACTACCATCAGAGTGAACAGGCAACCTACAGAATGGGAGAAAATTTTTGCAATCTACTCATCTGACAAAGGGCTAATATCCAGAACCTACAAAGAACTCAAACAAATTTACAAGAAAAAAACAAACAACCCCATCCAAAAGTGGGCAAAGGATATGAACAGACATTTCTCAAAAGAAGACATTCATACAGCCAACAGACATATGAAAAAATGCTCATCATCACTGGCCATCAGAGAAATGCTAATCAAAACCACAATGAGATACCATCTCACACCAGTTAGAATGGCGATCATTAAAAAGTCAGGAAACAACAGGTGCTGGAG
>NC_037668.1:140406874-140509332 GCF_003255815.1 Theropithecus gelada
GGGGGGAGGGATTGCATTGGGAGTTATACCTGATGTAAATGACGAGTTGATGGGTGCAGCACACCAACAAGGCACAAGTATACATATGTAACAAACCTGCACGTTATGCACATGTACCCTACAACTTACAGTATAATAATAATAAATAAATTAAACAAAACAAAACAAAACAAAACACATCTTCTGATAATAATACATTAGGATTACTCTTTATAAGTGAAGAAGTATAAGAAAAAAAATCCTACTCAACCACAAAAGGAGACTTTTGAAGCACATCAAGGATGTGCAAACAATTTATCATATTGCGGTTTACCATTAAAAAAATTACATGGTGACATTTAAATTCTTGTTACACGTTTGGGTTTGAAAGCCAGGGAATGTTTTGGCTACTTTTAAGCTCTGTGCCTGCAATTAAAGTAAGTGGCAACCAGAGGAAGTAATGTTTTAGATTTGGAGAAAACAGCTCTGGTTTCCCATGTGAGTGGTATACAAAGATGTGGAGTCACATGCTAATGATATTCAGTTATACTTTTCTATATAGTGGTAAAAAGCTCAGGCTCTGAGTCAGTATCAGCACTAACATATGAAATACAATTCACAGCTTGTAAACAAATATGATTGCCCATGAATATTTATTGTAACAAAATATTGAATAAAATGGTCTTGGCATTTCCAACGAAAATAAATGTAGAGTTAAAACTCTCTGGATGCTTTAGCATTCTGATAGCTCTGGTTGTTTGCTGTCAAAAGTTCTTATAACCAACTCTGAAATTCTTTTATGAGAGAAATCTGACTTCAAAGCAATTCGATTTGTATTTATTAAATTTCTAATATTTGCAAGAACTCTAAAGAGGCTTGATTATTAGATTCCTGCCTCTGCTTCAAATGTCTACCAAGCTGTAAAAGTGCAACAAGTTTCTTTTTTCTGACATCTGTAGATGCAGAAGATTGGGAATAAAAACAATTTAGCATATATGGATATTTGTGAAACTATGATTATTCTTTTCTAATTAGCATTTTCATTTATAATGAACTGTAAGTTTTCACATAAATGTTTTTCACATTTTACAAGTAGTCCTTTCCATTTTCTTGTCTCAATAATTATAGCTAATTGAAATAGATAGTGCTCCTAGGAAGACTTTCAGTGTGCTACAGTTTTGCAATGTGCATTTGATTCAATAAAATATATTCTAAATTTCTCAGAAAGTAATATTCAAAGGTTATGTTTTTAAAGATGTATTTTATAAACATAGATCTAAACTAGTCTCTACACAAACTTATATTAATCCTCAAAGTTGCTGGTATAATTACTTTTATAAATAGAGTATTCCCAATTTTCTAAAGTTACAAGTATGATTCTTATAATTATTCTTACCTCTTTGAATTAGTGTCTGATCATTAGGAACTAACTCTGACCAAGGTATGAATTCACATTGTTCTATATCCACAAAATATCCAAAGATAGAACATTCACCAGTTGGTAGGTTGATGCCTACAACCGAAAATGATAAATTCAACTAAGAAAGGGGTTCAGTTATGGAATGTTTCACTAACCATGAAAACTCTCTCTGAAAGATTTGATTATTGAACCAGAAATAATAATCATTCACAAAGGTTATATCCAACTATATAAAATAGGCCTGTTTTCCCCCAATCTTCAATGTATAAAAGTGAAGTTTTATTAACTTCTTGTCCTCTTTATACCCAGAAAGCAAGGTGAAATATGATCTGACATTCCTTGAAATCTTACCCCAAAGTTTTGATTATTATCATGTGTTTGGATGCAGTTAAATGCCAGTAACATACTGATTGTGGTCAAACCAATATATCAGAGAACTTTGTTATTTGTAAATCACACTTATCTTTCTATTATAAAAGTAATACATTTTCTTAGAAAATTCTTAAGATATAGAATAATAAAAGTAAACTAATTTAGCCATGGATTCACCATAAGGTAATAACAATATTAATATTTCACATATTCTTACTTACCTCTTGAATGGTAAATAAATCTTTGAAAAAGTGTGTCTGTAAATTTTTTTACCATTCTAAAAATAAATTGTGTTTTCTTATTATTGTGCTTTAAGAGTTCTTTATCTATTCTGGATATATCTTTGTTTGATATGTAATTTATATATGTTCTGTGAATCTGTGGCTTATCTTTCTATTACTTATTGTTATTCTCTTAATGGTATGTTCTTCAGAGCAAATGTTTTAATTAAATTTTTTTCTCTTATGGATTATGCTTTCAGTGTTGTGCATAAGAACTCCTTGTCTACCTGAAGGACACAAAGGATTTTTTCTTGTCCTTCTTAAGAATTTTATAATTTAGACCAGACGTGGTGGCTTATGCCTGTAATCCCTGCCCTTTGGTAGGCCAAGGTGGGCAGATCACTTGAGGTCAGGAGTTTCAGACCAGCCTGGCCAACATAGTGGAACCCCGTCTCTACTGAAAATACAAAACTTAGCCGGGTGTGGTAACAGCTGCCTGTAATCCCAGCTACTTGGGAAGCTGAGGCAGGAAAATCACTTGAACCTGGGAGGTGGAAGTTGCAGTGAGCTGAGATCACTATAGCCTAGGCGACAAGAGCAAGACTCCACCTCAAAAAAAAGTTTATATTTTTACAATTTATATTTAGGCCTATCATCCATTTTAGTGTATAATATTAGTCTGTCAAATTCCTTTTTTTAAACATATAAATGTTCGGTTGGTCCAGTACTATTTACTGAAAAGACTATTCTATTAGTTAGCCTGGCCTGCCATAACAAAATACCATAGACTGGGTGGCTTGAACAACAGAAATATATCACCCCAAGGCAAGGTATCAGATAGCCAGGGATGGCCCTGTTCCCCAGAACTTGCTGAAATTATTCAAACTAGCCAATTCCAAGCCCATTTACACTGCCTCATTCCTTCCTGCAGAAATCACAATAAAGGTACTTCACCACAGTTCCTCTTTCTCCCTCTGCCTTGGGACTGACCCCAGTGCTTCCCTCCTGAGTTGCCCAATGTGTCATGTTCTTTCTCTTCAGGAACCTGTGAGTATAACAAAACTGTAAAACCCTTTCCAGTTCCCTTTTCTTGAACTGAGTCTGGCCTCACCATACCTCACCCAAAGGAATATGGTAAAAACAGCATGCCACATACAATCTCTGTTGTACATTCTCCTTTATTTTCCTTTACAAATCCCTTAAAAATATAAAAATCATTCTTAGCTTACAGGCTGTACAGAAGTAGGCTACAAGCTGGAATTGCCTTACAGGCTGTAGTATGCTAATCCCTGGTTTAACTAAGTGTCCATGCCTTTATTATATATCATTAGTCATTAGAGAAATGCAGATTAAAAACACAGTGAGATACACTTCATACCCACTGGAACGGCTATACTAAATGAGAAAGACAATGACAAATTGCCTCCAAATGTTGGGGAGGATTTGGAGAACAGGAACCCTAACATATCGTTGGTGGGAACGTAGACTAGTGCTGTCATTTTGGAAAAAAGTTTGGTTAAAAAATTAAACCTAAAACTACCACAGTATGACCCAGCAATTCTTGTCTTAGGCATCTATCCAAGAGAAATGAAAACATATGTCCATAGAAAGACTTGCATATGATGCATAAAAGCATTATCCATAATAGCTTAAAACTTTAAACAATCTAAATGTCCACCAACTCGTAAATGGATAGACAAGATGTGATATATTCACAGAATGGAATACTATTCAGCAAATTAACTACTGATAGATGATACATCATGGATGAGCCTCAAAAACATTAGGATATATGAAATAAACCAGACCCAAGAGACCATATATTGTAGGAGTTGATTTCTTAAAATGCTTATTAAGGCTTAATTTACTAAGACAGCAAATTCACTGCCTACAGTTGGGGATGGGAATAAGGATTAACTGTAAATGGGCATGGAGATCATAATGGAAAGATGAAAATATTCTAAAACTGATGTATGGTGATGGGTGCATTATTCAGTAAACTTACTAAAAAATCACTGATATATATACTTGAAGTGGGTGAATTTGATGGTATGTAAAATATACCTCAATCAAGCTCTGTCTTCTCAGTTCAGTAAGGCCATTATGCTCTGCTTAGGTTCCCTTCCCTGGGCCATCATCTGGAATGCTCCTCCAGGTAGACAGCTGGGGCAATCATAGGGATCATTTCATTTACTACCTGGGGCAAGGCCATGATTTATTACTGTCCATCCCAAATAAATGAGGATACTTCTTGTTTTCCTTCTTGATAGGGACTGAAAACGTATTCACCAGGTCAAGAACACATACCAAATGCCAGAGATTGAGATGACCTACTCTGGTAAAAATAGTTGCCAACGTGACTGGGATTACTATTTGTTTAGGATTATTATAGTCCACCATCACCCACCTTGATCCATCTTTTTTTATTTCAAAAGATCAGGTTAGTGAATTAGGTAGGAATATAATGGGTAACTCACACCTGCATCTTTGAAGACCTGAGGATGTCATTGATATCTGCCATTTCTTCCAGGATGAAGTATTGGTTTGAGGTCTGTGGACTGAGAATTGACTGTGGGAAGGGCTTTCATTTGGCTTCTCATGTCATTATAAATCTTATTCCACAGGTCATGAAATTAAGGTGAAGCTGTTTGCCAGTGCTAAGTATATCTATTCTGATTACACACCCAGGTGCGTAATTACAGACCACAGTGCCATCAAATTAGAACTCAAGATTAAGAAACTCACTCAAAACCACACAACTACATGGAAACTGAACAACCTGCTCTGGAATGACTACTGGGTAAATAATAAAATTAAGGCAGAAATAAATAAATTTTTTGAAACCAATGAGAACAAAGGCACATGTACCAGAATCTCTGGGTCAGAGCTAAAGGAGTGCTAAGAGGGAAATTTATGGCACTAAATGCCCACATCAGAAAGCGGGAAATATCTAAAATCGACACCCTAACATCACAATTAAAAGAACTAGAGAAGCAAGAGCAAACAAATTCAAAAGCTAGCAGAAGACAAGAAATAACTAAGATCAGAGGAGAACTGAAGGAGATAGAGACACGAAAAACCCTTCATAAGATCAACAATCCAGGAGCTGGTTTTTGGAAAAGATTAACAAAATAGATAGACCACTAGCCAGACTAATAAAGAAGAAAATAAATGAATCAAATAGATACAATAAAAAATGATAAAGGGGATATCATCACTGGTCCCACAGAAATACAAACTACCATCAGAGATTACTATAAAAACCTCTATGCAAATAAACTAGAAAACCTATAGGAAATGGATAAATTCCTAGACACATACACTCTCCCAAGACTAAACCAGGAAGAAGATGAATCCCTGAATAGACCAGTAACAAGTTCTGAAATGGAGGCATAATTAATAACCTACCAACCAAAAAAAGCCTAGGACCAGACAGATTCACATCTGAATTCTACCAGAGGTACAAAGAGGAGATGGTACTATTCCTTCTGAAACTATTCCAAACACTAGAAAAAGAGGGACTCCTTCCTAGCTCATTTTATGAAGCCAGCATCATCCTAATGCCAAAACCTGGCAGAGACACAACAAAAAAAGAAAATTTCAGGCCAGTATCCCTGATGAACATCGATGAAAAATCCTCAATAAAATACTGGCAAAATGAATCCAGCAGCACATTAAAAAGCTTATCCACGACAATCAAGTTGGCTTCATCCCTGGGATGCAAGGCTGGTTCAACATACGCAAATCAATAAACGTGATCCATCACATAAACAGAACCAGTAACAAAAACCATATGATTATCTCAATAGATGCAGAAAAGGCCTTTGATGAATTCAACACTCCTTCATGCTAAAAAACACTCAATAAACTAGGTATTGATTGAACACATCTCGAAATAGTAAGAGCTATTTATGACAAACCCATAGCCAATATCATACTGAATGGGCAAAAGCTGGAAACATTCCCTTTGAAAACCAGCACAAGGCAAGAATACCCTCTTCACCACTCCTATTTAACATAGTATTGGAAGTTCTGGCCAGGGCAATCAGGCAAGAGAAAGAAATAAAGGGTATGCAGATAGGAAGAGAGGATGTCAAATTGTCTCTGTTTGCAGATGACATGATTGTATATTTAGAAAACCCCATTGTCTCAGCCCCAAAACTCCTTAAGCTGATAAGACTTTCTCTTTGTAAATGACTAAATTTTTCATTTCCAGATGTCTATTTCATTCTTTTTCATAGCTATATGTTCTTTTAAAATTTCTACTTGTTATTCCATAATTCCTCATTTATTAAAAATGGATGCCATTCATTTATCTTTTTAGAACCCTAAACACTTACATTAAAATCTGTGTTAGGTCATAAAAATTTTCCCCGAGATGAATTAATATGAGGGGCCATTTTGGTGGTATACTTCCTTAATAGATTAGGTTTTCTTTATGTGTTTTACAATTTTTTCTTGCAATGTAATTATAATTTTTTTTTTGCTCTCCCTCCTTTTTTTCTTTTTCCTTATTTCTACTTTGGTGGTTTTACAGTTCTATAATTGCTTCTACTTGTCTTTCCTTCCCTTTTTACCCTCCTATTCTAACCCAGTTTTATACTGATGTTTCAGATGATAAAGCAAAATTTCATATTCATTGTTTTAAGATAAGCATTCAAATATAATGAATAATTTATTAAGTTGCCTTTTAGTTTACAGGGAGAGCAGACAGAGTTTTAGGTCTTTCTGCCTAACAAATAAATTAAGGCAATTTATTTATCTATAGGAGTTAGAGGCATGAAGTTGAATCATTCATTTCAACAAGTTAACACGCAATGCTTTTGGATTAAAGGTTAATTTCCACAGGAAATAACATAGAATCTTTGCCTTCCAGATGTCTTAAATAGAACTTTTAACAAACACAGTAATGTGTCACATGTTTTAGTCAATCGTGGACTGGATATATAATGATGTTACCACAAGATTACAATGGAGCTGAAAAATTCCTATCACCTAGTGACAGCATAGTCATCATAACATTATAGCTGTCATAACGTCATAGCACAATGCACTAATTATGTTTGTGGTGATGCTGGTGCCAGTTGCATATAGAATTATCTACAGTACATAACATGTGATAATGATTATAAATGACTATGTTACTGGTTTATGTATTTATAATACACTTTTTATCATTATTTTATAGTGCACTCCTTTTATTTATATATAAAGTTAACTGTAAAACAGCTTCAGGCAGGTCCTTCATGCAGTATTCCAGAAGAAGGCATTGTTATCATAGGAGATGACAGCTCTGTGTGTATTATTTCCCTGAAGACCTTCCAGTGGGACAATATATGGAGGTGGAAGACAGCGATATTGATGAACTTGACCCCACGTAGGCCTAGGCTAATGTGTGTGTTTGTGTCTTAGCTTTTAACAAAAAAGTTCAAAAAGTAAAGAAATAAAATGAAACATAAAAACAGAATAAAGATATCAAGAAAATATTTTTACACAATGTGTTTTTGCTTTAAGCTAAGTGTTGTTTCAAAGGAGTCAAAAGTGAAAAAAAGTTAAAATCTTATGGAGTGAAAAAAATTATAGTAAGCTAAGGTTATTATTGAAGCAAGTTCTTTTTTGTGTTTGTTTTTGTTTTTGTTTTTGTTTTTTTTTTTGAGGCTGTCTTAATCTGTTGCCCAGGCTGGAGTACAGGAGCATGATCATGGCTCACTGCAGCCTCCAACTCTTGGGCTCAAGCGATCCTCTCACCTCAGCCTTCCAAGTAGCTGAAACTATGGGAGAATACCACTATGTCTGGCTTTTTATTTATTCACTTATTTGCTTTTAGAGATGGGTGGGTCTTACTATGTTGCCCAAGCTAGTCTTGAACTCCTGGCTCAAGCAATCCTCCTGCCTTGGCCTCCCAAAATGCTGGGATTACAGGCATGGGCTACTACACCCAGCCTGAAGAAAGAAAAAATTTACAAATAAATTTAGTGTAGCCTAAGTGTACAGAGTTTATAACATCTACAGTAGTGTACAGTAATGTCTGAGGCCTTCACAGTCACTCACCAGTCACTCACTAACTCAGAACAACTTCCAGTCCCACAAGTTCCATTCATGGTAAGTGCCCTATTCAGGTGTACCATATTTTAAATTTTTTATACTAAATATTTACTGTACCTTTTCTATGGTTAGATATGTTTGGATGCGCAAATACTAGGTTGTTACAATTGCCTACAGTATTCGAATATGTACAGTAACATGCTGTACATATTTGTAGCCTTAGAGCAATAGGTTATGCCATATAGCCTAGGTGTGTAGTAGGCTACACTATCTAGGTTTGTGTAAGTTCACTCTTTGACATTCACACAATGAAAAAAGTCCCCCAACAGCACATTTCTCAGAACATATCACAGTTGTTCAGCAATGAATGACTGTAACCTCAAACAGATACATCAGACAAATCAGTAGGATTTGTATTTTTGGTATAATGTTGTTAGCATTCATCTTTAACAAAGTTCTTCTAAATATATTTATGCTTAACATTTTGTCTCTTTTTGGTACCTGCATCAACAATCACTTTAGCTACTCAAAGTTCCTTTAGTCAACAACAGCTAATTGCAAAGGTTTACTGTTTCAAAGTAATAGGATAGATTCCATTTGTTAGAACTGATTCAAAAGCACAAGTACTAAAGAAATCTAAGGCTTTATAAAATAACTTGCTTTTTTTTTAAAAAAGAAATATAAGACTATAATATTATGATCCTACAGAATTTCTTGCTACATGGTGGTATGGATAATACAGATCCAGATACACAGCAGATGAGCTCAGAGTAACTGAGTTCATAGTTTTACAGCTTTATCTTCTGCCTTACTAGCATTATAGGTTTTTGTAGCACCTAAAATCAAACAGGAATGTAATTTTCTTCAGCTTATTTCACTACAAGGAGGATATTGGGTGTATTATAAACCTTCTTTTTCCTTTAATCTTAACATTTTAAAAGATGAACCTAATCATTATAAACCAAGCATTGCTTTAAATTAATATTTTAAAATAAGTATAGTTATGATTATCCCCCCAGAACTTACCTACTTGTGAATTGCTTCCAAATAATTCATGAATAAGTTTGTCAAAATCGTATGTTACTTTTGCAAGAGAATCAGGTTCAAAACTGGGACAAAATGGTATATTTTCTCTGTGTTCATCTTCACGGTTTAAAGCTCCTCCAAATGCCCAAGTAAAGGCAAACACAAAAAGCTTTTGAATAATTTTTGTTAATTTATCAGGATATTTCTCTGGATACCATGTATTTTCATCCCTGGGGTAGAAAGGTATGGAAGGATGAAGGTTAACATTTTTAGAAAGCAGTTTAGGAATAGAAATTTATTTTAATATAATGTTAAAGTTTCATTATTAAAAATTGTAATGCAGTTAGGTGTTAATATAAAAGTTTCAGTTTCCTTTGATAACTGTCATGTAAATTATACAATTACTATTTTTATTTTTAAAGTACCATATGTATAAAACTTGTATAGTCAAACTTTATTTCAAATATACATTTAATATGTTTTTATTTAACATATGTATATATACTTTTATTTATAATATACTTTATTTAATATACCTTTAGTATGTTATTTAATATACATATGTTTAATATATGTATATATTTTAATTTATGTAAAAATGTTTCATTTTTATTTTAGGTCAGTTTATTACTGACAGTTTATCTGTATTTTGGAAGAGGAAATTATAATTCTTAATTTTATGTGGAAAGACATAAGTGAATAGTCATTCACCCTGTATTCCTCTCAGCCAAGTCCTAGAGGCTGATTTAGTTCAACCTGGCTAAAGCCAGGCAGTCTGAATCTGGAGAGAGTCTTCTCCACTCTGGATTAACCCAGATCATCCATGGTTGGTGGGATCATGAAATTCTATGGTGATGGTGATGGGGCTGAACATGACATTTGAGCCTGATTTAAAGACATTTCATATGGTTCAGAATTTAGTACTATCATAAAACTATTTATAAATTGTGAAAAACCTAAAATATGTCACTAAACTGGAATTTATTAGCAATCATTAATGTACAGGTCATTTGTACAATTCCATCTGAAATTTCTAGCCATATGTAATAGTTCACTTAGCAAATATTTGAGTAGTTATTATGTGTTGGTTTTTCTGAACAAAACAGATACAATCCCTGTTTTACAGAACAGGAGAATTAATGCTAAACCATGATAAGTGTAAAGAAAAAAGTTGGTCAAGGAGCCAAGATGGCCGATTAGAAGCAGCGGCTGCCCTTGGCACTCATGAGGAGGAATGAAAGTAGTGAGAGAATTCAGCACCTTCAACTGAAATATCCAGGTTCTCTCACTGGGACTGACTAGGCAAACAACTCAACCCATGGAGAATGAAGAAAAGCAGAGTGGGGTAATGGTCCACCTGTGAGCGTCACATAGCCAAAGGAATCCCCTTCTACCCCCAGCCAAGGGAAGCAGTGAGGGAGTGTGCAACACCACCAAGGAAACCATGCTTCTCCCATGGATCTTCGCAACCCACAGATCAGGAGATCCCCTGTGAGCCAATGCCACCAGGGGCTTGGGTCCCACACACAGAGCTGTGGGGAATCTTGGCAGAGCAGCCACTCAGGTACACACAGAGACCTAAGAGTTTTATGTACTCTGGCCCCAGGAATCCCAGAAAGGCAGGAAATCTATCCATAATTCCTGATAGGAAAAGGGCTGGATCCAGGGAGTCAACCAGCATCATTCTCTGGGCCCCACTTCCAAGGCACCTCACGAGTTAAGACCCACTGACTTGGAATTCCAGCCACTCAATGGCAATAGGCTGGAGGCTGAGTGAGATGGGACCAAATTTCCAGGGGGCAGGGAAGCTGCCATCTCTTGGTTGACTCAGCTGTTCCAGCCTGATGGCTCTGGAGAGTCCAGGTGGTCAGGAGAAGAAGGGGTTCCCCACAACACAGTACAGCTACTTTGCCAAATTGTGGCCAGACTGCTTCTTTAGGAGGGACCCCAATCTATTCCTCCTCACTGGGTGGGGCCTCCCTGCAGAGGTTTCAGCCACTCCACCCAGGGTTATATGGACAGAACTCTGATCTTTCCCTGGGATGAAGCTCCTGGAGGTAGGGTTGGCTGCTGTCTCTGTGGTTTGGTTGACTCAGCTGTTTCAGCCTTCCAGCTATGGAGAGTCTGGGTGGTCTGGGCAAGGAGGGGCCACCCCCCACGCAGCACACCTGCTCTACCAAGAAGCAGCCAGACTGCTTCTTTAAGGGAGTTCCTGATCCTGTTCCTCTTGACTGGGTGAGACCTCCCAACAGGGGTCTCCAAAAACTTCCTATAGGAGCGTTCAGGCCAGAAACAGGTCAGCACCCCTTGGGACACAGTTTCCAGAGGAAGGAATAGGCTACCATCTTTGCTGTTTCAAAGCCTTCACTGGTAATACCTCCAGGTAAGGAAAAACCTGAGGCAAGTAGGGGCTGAAGTGGACCTCCAATAAGCTGTAGCTGCCCTATGGAAAAGTGGTCTGACTCCGAAAAAAACAGACAAAAAATGACAATAACAACATCAACAAAAATACCTCACAAAAACCCCACTCGAAGGTCAGCAAGATCAAAGATTTAAGGTAGATAAGCCCACAAAGATGAGAAAGAATCAATGCAAAAATGCTGAAAACTCAAAAAGCCAGAGTGCCTATTCTCCAAATGACTGAAACATCTCTCCAGCAAAGGTGCAAAACTAGGCTGAGGATGAGATGGCTGAATTAACAGAAGTAAGCTTCAGAATGTGGGTAATAATGACTTAAAGGAGCATGTTGTAACCCAATGCAAAGAAGCTAAGAATCGTGATAAAACAATACAGGAGCTGATAACCAGAATAGCCAGTTTAGAGAGGAACATAACTGACCTGATAAAGCCAGAAAACACAATACTAGAATTTCACAATAAAATTACAAGTATCAATAGCAGAATAGACCAAGTGGAGGAGAGAATCTCAGAGCTTGAAGACTATCTTTCTGAAATAAGACAGGCAGACAAGAATAGAGAAAAAACAATAAAAATAAATGAAATGAAATGAACAAAAACCACTAAGATTTATGGGATTATGTAAAGATACCGAAGCTATGACTGATTGGGGTTCTTGAAAGAGATGGGGAGAATGGAACCAAATTGGAAAATATACTTCAGGATATCATCCAGAAGTTCCCCAACCTAGCAAGACAGGCCAACCTTCAAATTCAGGAAATGCAGAGAAACCCAGTAAGGTGCTCCATGAAAAAAAATCAACCCCAAGACATATAAACATCAGATTCTCCAAGGTTGAAATGAAAGAAAAAATGTTAAGGGCAGCCAGAAAGAAAGGCCAGGTCACCTACAAAGTGAAGCACATCAGACTAACAGTGGACTTCTCAGAGAAAGCCCTATAAGCCAGAAGACATTGGGTGGCCAATATCCAACATTCCTAGACTTTACAACCTAGACTTTCATATCCAGTCAAACTAAGCTTCATAGGCAAAGGAGAAATAATATCCTTTTCAGATACACAAATGCTGAGGGTATTCATCACCACCAGGCCTACCTTGCAAGAGCTCCTGAAGGAAGCACTAAATATGGGAAAAAAAATCCGTTATGAGCCACCATAAAAATGCACTGAAGTACACAGACCAGTGACACTATGAAGCAACCACATAAAGAAGTCTGCAAAATAACCAGATAGCATCATGATGACAGGATTAATTTCACACAAGACCCATTGGTATGCTGTCTTCAAGAAACTCATCTTATGTGCAAAGACATACATGGGCAGAAAATAAAGGGATGGGGGAAAATTTACCAACCAAATGGAAAGCAAACAAACACAAAAAGCAGGGTAGCAATCCTAGTTTCTGACAAAACAGATTTTAAACCAACAAAGATAAAGAAAGACAAGGGCATTACATATGATTATGTATATGATTACATATGATTATGAAATCACAAAAGGGAAGTGAAGGACCTCTTCAACAGGAACTACAAAACCTTGCTCAAGGAAATCAGAGAGGACACAAACAAATGAAAAAACATTCTATGCTCATGGATAAGAAGAATCAATATCATGAAAATGACCATGATGCCCAAAGCAATTTATAGATTCAATGCTATTCCTATTAAACTACCATTGACATTCTTCACAGGTATAGGGTTCAATTTGACAAGAAGAACTAACTATCCTAAATATATGTACACCCAATACAGGAGCACCCAGATAACACCCCCACTTACAATATTAGACAGATCATTGAGACAGAAAATTAACGCAGATATTCAGGACCTGAACTCAGCTCTGGATTAAGTGGACCTGGTAGATATCTACAGAACTCTTCACCCAAAAACAACACAATATACATTCTTCTCATTGCCACATGGTGCTTACTTTAAAATTGATCACATAATCAGAAGTAAAACACTCCTCAGCAAATGTGAGAGAACTGAAATCATAACATCTCTCAGACGACAGCACAATCAAATTAGAGCTCAAGATTAAGAAATTCATCCAAAATCACACAACTACCTGTAAATTGAACAACCTGCTCCTGAATGACTCTTGGGTAAATAACGAAATTAAGGTAGAAATCAAGAAGGTCTTTGAAACTAATGCGAACAAACAGATAATGTACAGAATCTCTGGGATGCAGCTAAAGTGGTGTTAAGAGGGATGTTTATAGCACTAAATGCCCACATCAAAAAGCTAGAAAGATCTCAACACGCTAACATCACTACTAAAAGAACTGGAGAATCAAGAGCAAACAAACTCCAAAGCTAGAAGAAAAGAAATAACCAAGATCAGACCTGAACTGAAGGAGATAGAGACATGAAAAATCCTTCAAAAATCAATGAATGCAGTAACTGATTTTTTGAAAAAATTAATAAAATAGACTGCTTAGACTAATAAAGAAGAAAAGATAAGAATCAAATAACCAAAATCAGAAATGATAAGGGGAGTATCACCAATGACTCCATAGAAATACAACCAACCATTGGAGAATACTATAAACACCTCTATGAATATAAACTAGAAAATCTAAAAGAAATGGAGAGATTCCTGGACACATACAGCCTCCCAAGACTGAACCAGGAAGAAATCAAATCCTTGAATAGGCCAATAATGAGTTCTGAAATTGAGGCATTAATAAATAACCTACCAACCAAAAAAAGCCCAGGATCAGGTGGATTCACAGCTGAATTCTACTAGAGGTACAAAGAAGATCATGTCTAATGAAACTATTACAAACAATTGAAAACGAGGGATTCCTCCCTAACTCCTTTCCCGAGGCCATCATTATCCTGATACCAAAACTTGGCAAAGATACAACAAAAAAGAAAACTTCAGGCCATTCCTAATGAACATCAGTGCAAAAATCCCCCCCAAAAAAAAAGTACTGGCAAACGAAATCCAGCAGTACTTCGAAAAGCTTATCCACCACAATCAAGTTGGCTACATCCCCGGGATGTAAGGTTGGTTCAAAATATGCAAATCAATAAATGTAATTCATCACATAAACAGAACTAAAGACAAAAACCACATGATTATCTCAATAGATGCAGAAAAGGCTTTTGATATAATTCAACACCCTTTCATGTTTAAAACTCTCAATAAATTAGGTATTGAAGGAGCATACCTCAAAAATAATAAGAGCCATATATAACATAGCCACAGCCAATATCATACTGAATGGTCAAAAGCTGGAGGGATTCTTCTTGAAAACTGGCACAAGACAAGGATGCCCTCTTTCACCACTCCTATTCAACATAGTATTGGAAATTCAGGCCAGGGCAATTAGGCAAGAGAAAGAAATAAAGTGTATTAATATAGGAAGAGAAGAAGCCAAATTATCTTTTTTGTAGATGACATGATCCTGTATCTAGAAAACCCCATCATCTCAGCCCCAAAGCTTCTTAAGCTGATAAGTAACTTCAGCAAAGTCTGAGAATACAAAATCAATGTGCAAAAGTCACTAGCATTCTTGTACACCAACAACAGGCAAGCAGAGAGCCAAATCATGAATAAACTCCCATTCACAATAGCTACAAAAAGAACAAAATACCTAGGAATACAGCTAACAAGGGAAGCGAAGGACCTCTTCAAAGGGAACTACAAACCTCTGCTCAAGGAAATCAGAGAGGATACAAACAAATGGAAAAGCATTCTATGCTCATGGATAAGAAGAATCAATATCATGAAAATGACCATATTGCCCAAAGCAGTTTATAGATTCAATACTATTCCTATTAAACTACCATTGACATTCTTCACAGAACTAGAAAAAAAATTACTTTAAAATTCATATGGAACCAAAAAAGAGCCTGAATAGCCAAACCAATCCTATGCAAAAAGAACAAAGCTGGAGGCATCACACTACCCAACTTCAAACTATACTACAAGGCTACAGTAACTAAAACAACACGGTACTGGTACAAAAACAGACACAGAGAACAATGGAATAGAATAGAGAACTCAGAAACAGGACTGTACATCTACAACCATCTGATCTTTGACCAATGTGACAAAAACAAGCAATGGGGAAAGGATTCCCTATTTAATAAATGGTGCTGGGAGAATTGGCTAGCCATATACAGAAAACCGAAACTGGACCCCTTCCTTAAACCTTATACAAAACTTAACACAAGATAGATTAAAGACTTAAATGTAAAACCCAAAACTCCAAAAACCCTAGAAGAAAATCTAGGCAAATATCATTTAGAATATAGGCACCGGCAAAAATTTTATGACAAAACTTTGAAAAGCAATTGCAACAAAAGCAAAAATTGACAAATGGGATCTAATCAAACTAAAGAGCATCTGCACAGCAAAAGAAACTATCATCAGAGTGAACAGACAACTTACAGAATGGGAGAAAATTTCTGCAGTCTATCCATCCAGAGGTCTAATATCCAGAAAAAGGTCTAATATCCAGAATCTATAAGGAAGTTAGGCTGATTTATGAGAAAAATAGACCATTAAAAAATGGGCAAAAGACATGGACAGATACTTCTTTTATTTATTTATTTATTTATTTATTATTATTATTATACTTTAAGTTCTAGGAAAGAGACATACATGTGGCCAACAAACACGAAAGCTCAACATCACTGATCATTAGGGAAATACAAATCAAAACCACAATGAGATACCATCTCATGCCAGTCAGAATGGTGATAATTAAAAAGTCAAAAACAACAGATGCTGGCAAGGATGCAAAGAAAAAGGAATGCTTTTACACTTGTTGGTGGGAGTGTAAATGAGTTCAACCATTGTGGAAGACAGTATAGTGATTCCTCAAAGACCTAGAGCCAGAAATACCATTTGACCCAGCAATCCCATTACTGGGTATATACCCAAAGGAATATAAATCATTCTATTATAAAGATACATGCACACATATGTTCATTGCAGCATAATTCATAGTAGCAAAGATATGGAATCAAACTAAATGCCCATCAATGATAGACTGGATAGAGAAAATGTGGTACATATACACCATGGAAGACTATGCAGCCATAAAAAGGAATGAGATCATGTCCTTTGCAGGGACATGGTTGGAGCTGGATGCCATTATCCTCAGCAAACTAATGCAGGAACAGAAAACCAAACACTATATGCTCTCACGTATAAGTTGGAGCTGAAGGATGAGAACACATGGACACATAGGCAGGGGAACAACACACACTGGGGCCTGTTGGGATGGTGGTCAGGGGAGGAAGGGCATCAGGAAAAATAGCTAATGAATGCTGGGCTTAATACCTAGGTGATGGTATGATTTGTGCAGCAAACCACCATGGCACACATTTACCTACGTAACAAACCTGCATGTCCTGGACATGTACCCCTGAACTTAAAATAAGAGTCAAGCACTGCATGAATAATAATAGTAGGGATAACTAGTTTAGATGTGGGAGTCAGGGAAGGTCTCTTTGAAGAAGTAACTATTCAATTGAGACCAAAGAATGGGTGATATTTGGCAAAATATAGGAGGAAGAACATCTTGGACAGAAGGAATACATGTGCCAAGACCGTAAGGTCAAAGGATCATGGCTTGACAAACTGAAGAAAAAGCAAGTGTCACTGAAGCACAATCAGAGCAAGAGATTAGGAGATGAGTCTGGAAAGGTAGGCAGAACCTTTTTAGGCTGTGCCAAGATTTTTTTTTCTTCCACTTTGAAAGTAATGGGAAATCTTAAATCCCTACAAAAGAGAAAAGAAATATTTTAAATTATGTTTTAAAAAGATTGACTCTTCCATATAAGAGACATGTACTCTTATATGAGGCATAAGACTCTTCTTCTATAAGAGACATGTACAAATGTATTAATCATAATTCTATTGTTAACAACAAAAATTGAAAATCTAAATGCTTACCAATGGATAAATAACCTGTGATACATATGTGTGTGTGTGTATACATATATGTATATCATAGTTTATATATATAATGACAATGGACTAGTTGGTAGCAGTGAAAAGAAATAATAGCTATATGCACAATGGACTAAACAGATGTAATGTTGAACAAAAGATGCAAGTGACAGAAGATCATACAGGATGATTTCATCTATTTAAAGTTAAAAACACACAAAGCTAAAATATACTATTTTGAAATATATTAATAAGTACAAAATCCAGAATAGTAGTTATCTCAGATGATGGGATACCCTGAGATCTAGGAGAGAATACAGAGGACTTCAAAAATAAAATAATATGCCTTTTCTATGGCTGAGTGGTATATATATGGGTGATTACGGTATTGTTATTTATATCTTATATATGTTTTATAAATGCCCTTTTTGGCTACTCACTATTTAATAAAAATTTAATTCCTTGTTGTTACACTGAGAATGAGTAGGAAAAATTGGGGAAACCAATTAGGAAGCTATTGCAAACAGTATAGGCAAGAAATGATGGAGGTTTGGGTTAGAATGCCATAATCAAGATGTAGATAAGTGAGTGGATTTTAAGGCAGAACTGACAGGCAGAGTAGAAATCACAAGTGAATGTTTTATCATTCAAAAGCAAATGTGACATGAATGTCTTAAGGACTCATAATAAGATGCCCAACAGTGACTCTTCTATCCTACAAAATGGCTGAAGAAATGTAGAACTAATAATTTACATTGCTATAATTTATTGAGCTCTTACTATGTACTAGGTTCTATTCTGGATACATAACATATCACATTATTATTCCAGTTTAATAAATGAAAAAAAATTAAAGCTTAAAAACATTTAGCAACTAATTCAACATTTCACAGCTCATAAATGGCAGATTCATGAAATAAACTCATGTCAATTTTATTCCTTTCTCAAATATGTATAGAGGCTGGACAAATGCATTCCTATAAGGCATATTACTTCAAAATGTAGCATAAAATCTGGTATCTTATATTAGCTATACAAAGAACTTTAAGTTGGAATAAAATGAATTTAAGTGGATTCTGATACTATGAAAACACAGAAGTATTGGTTTATCAAGAAGTAACCCTGTGCATATTTGAGGGTTTGGCACCTAATGGTTATTAAAACATGTTTTCTGAAGGAATGTAACTGACCTCTTTTCTATATCCTTGAATGTGACAGAATCTCTTCGAGAATTTGCCTCCTTAGATGACGTGTCACTCAAATCATTACCTTAAAAAGAAAAGAGTATTTTTCCATAATTAACAACTGACATAAAATTTATCTGGTAAACTAATGAGGTTTAACTTTTAGCATTGTTTAATTCGTGAATTATCATAGAAGAACATCTTTATTTCACATATGGTATCTGAGAATTAACTTATCAGAACAAAGTGGGAATTACAAGAGCAGAGAATATTCTTACATTGTCAGAACTGATTTTTATTTATTTGAAGCATAAAGCTGCATACATTTGTTCTTTATTCTATTCTATCCTTTTTTTATAAGATTGATTGTTGCAAAATGTAAACTTTGAAACAATGAAGTGACTACGACGAAATATGGTACACAATACAAGCTAAACAATAAATGGGCCCTCATAAAGTAGGGCAATAAAAAAAGAAGCTGCATATTTTCAAGTAACAAATTTATTAAAACAGACATTCAACTGGGGCATGTTAGGCAGATTGTAGTCATCCCCCTCTCATTCCCATTACCCACCTTTTTTGTCCAACTAATCCATTCCACAGAGAAACACAAAGAGCAATTATTCATTCTTCCTTGTAACTTATTTTTATTTTATAATATTTTTCTTAATATTAAAAAATGCTTCTTTTAGGACATTTACAAAATACACAAAAGTGTACAGAAGGAAACAATCACCCATAATTCCACCACCTAAAGATAACAACTAGTAATATATTGATGTATTTCTTTATGGGCTTTTATATAAAGACATAAATTATATAAAAACATAATATTTTAAAATGTAAACCTAAATAGAAAACTAAAAACAGAGTTGGGTGCTTATCCTGTTTTTAGACCTGTCTTGATTTTGTTGCATCATAATTTATTAAGTCATTCATCCATTGTTGGAATTCAAATAATTGTTTTATGATTATAAATAATTCTGCTATGAATAAACCTCCTTGTGCATAAACCTTTCTATGGTTCTCTGATTATTTATTTATAATAATTTCCTAGAATAAAAGATAGTAGAGCAGAGTATATGGATATTTTTAGCATATAGTGTCAAATAGTTCACCAAGAAAAGTTCAATCAATTTTTTATCACCCACTTCAGCATCCCTTATTCCACAGATCCTTTAAGTGTTCTTCCCCTTCTGCTACTACCAAAGATGAAAATATATATATATTTATTATACTTTAAGTTCTGGGATACATGTGCAGAACGTGCAGGTTTGTTACACAGGCGTACATGTGCCATGGTGGTTTGCTGCATTAATCAACCCATCATTGACAGGTATTCCTCCTAATGCTATCTCTCCCCTTGTCCCCCACCCCCGACAGGCCCCAGTGTATGATGTTCCCTGCTTGTGCCTATATGTTCTCATTGTTCAACTGCAACTTATGAGTGAGAATATGTGGTATTTGGTTTTCTGTTCTTGTGTTAGTTTGCTGAGAATGGTTTCCAGCTTCATCCATGTCACTGCAAAGGACATGAACTCATTCTTTTTTATGGCCGCATAGTATTCCATGGTGTATATGTGCCACATTTTCCTTATCCAGTCTATCATTGATGGGCATTTGGGTTGGTTCCAAGTCTTTGCTATTGTGATTAGTGCTACAATAAACATACATGTGCATGTTTATTTATAGTAGAATGGTTTATAATCCTTTGGGTATATACCCAGTAATGGGATTGCTGAGTCAAATGGTATTTCTGGTTTCAGATCCTTGAGGAATCACCACACTGTCTTCCACAATGGTTGAACTGATTTACACTCCCACCAACAGTGTAAAAGCATTCCTATTTCTCCACATCCTCTCCACATCCGCTCCAGCATTGCTGAGTCTGTCCCACAGACTCTGACTGAGCAACGGATGAAAGAAGTATGTGGACACAGGTATTTTGCCTGACTGCACAGCTAGGGAACCACATGGCTCAGCACTGCTGACCAGAGTCCAGCAGCCAAGAGAGTGCAGCTCCAATAAGCTAGCAATGCTCACATTTATTTAGTACAGATTCAATGACAAAGGCTTGGAGCAAACATGGTTTGTGGTAATAAACTTTGTCAACCCCCTGAGTAGACAGAAGTCCCTGCATGCGAATGATTAAAGGCTGGTTTTAGGACAACGTGAATAAAATGCTATTTAGATAAACTCCTCTACATTCCTTTGTACCTACGCCCTCTGCCCCTGGGTAAGAACAGCTGCCTTCGGCTCATTCTTCCCTGAAGCTTTGCAAAACCCCCAGACCTTCCAAGAAGGTTTGAATCTTTCCCTATAATTTCTCCCATCACCATGACCAATCTCCCACATCTCCCCCTTTTCTGTTTTTTGCATCAGGTTTTGTGCAGAAACAGGTTTGTCAGGCACAGCAGTTATAATTTGCATTCCGGCTTTGCATCCTAGAATTAGGAAACAACATAAGACAAAAATGAATATAATCAGTATCATTCTTTTCCAATCAAGGAGTGACCCCTAGGAGTGGGGGTCTATCCAGAAGAGATGTCCTTGCACATCCTTCCATATGGCTGTTTGTTGGGCATGTAGATCTATGGCGTTTAGGGATTCTAGAATTTTAAATTGCCTTATGTCTGCCATTAAATTGTCATGTAAGTTTCCCCAGAGGTGTTGTTTCACCTCATCCCAACTATTTATTGATTGATTCCAAGATAGAGAGGTGACACAGATACGCTAATGCTCCCAGTCACAGTTTAATTGCTGTCAGAATGCCAGTGCATCTTGTCGCTCCTCTACATATTCCAAGGCAGCCTCAAGGCTTGCAGGCGTGCAAGAATATTTTGATCTATACCCTGCTGTAAGAGAAGTTCATTAGACACATTTTTTGCCAAGTTGTCTACAGAGGTAGCTGTTTGTACTGATTCAGTAATAGAGGCCACAACAACAATAGCAGTTGCCAAGATGACTATGGCTGAGATTTTAAAGGCTATAAGTGTGCCTATGAGTCTTTTGGGTCTGACCTGGGACAGGGCATGTTCTAAGGTGGCAAGGGCAGAGGAACCTTGCCCATCACGTGTCAAATTGACTGGTAGGAATGCCTCAGATTTTCTCCTTAATACCATGACACTAGTAATATTTTAGTTAGATATATTGTAATTAGTGATACATGAGGTGAACCAAGCCTGTCCCTGCACTCAGGTCACAAACTTGGAGTTTTGGGGTGTAATGGAAATATTAGTTCCCATAAGGAAAACATATGGATGGGTAGTGCAAATCAGGCACTGATCTGTGTGATTATGAATAACAGTCATAGTATAATTGTTACTGGAATTATGATATGTCCCATGCCAGATATTAAGGGAGGTGCTAAGATGTCCCAAGTGCCATAAAGTGTCTTGGGGTGGCATCTACTTTACTTGGTGTCTGGGATATCTCATCTCCTCATTGGCCCAAATCATAGGGGAACGGGATGTGACTACAAAACTGTGATTGATGCCACAATGGATGTGGACATCAGTATGGTCACCCTGCAAATATGTGGGGGAAAGAGAGATCAGACTGTTACTGTGTCTATATAGAAAAAGGAAGACATAAGAAACTCCATTTTGACCTGTACTAAGAAAAATTCTGCCTTGGGATGCTGTTAATCTGTAACCCTAGCCCCAACCCTGTGCTTGCAGAAACGTGTGCTGTATTGACTCAAGGTTTAATGGATTTACGGCTGTGCAGGATGTGCTTTGTCAAAATCATGTTTGCAGGCAGTATGCTTGGAAAAAGTCATCGCCATTCTCCATTCTCGAGTACCCAGGGACACAACGCACTGTGGAAGGCCGCAGGGACCTTTGCTCAAGAAAGCCTGGGTATTGTCCAAGGCTTCCCCCTACTGAGACAGCCTGATATATGGCCTTGTGAGAAGGGAAAGACCTGACCATACCCCAGCCCAACACCCATAAAGGGTCGGTGCTGAGGAGGATTAGTGAAAGTGGAAGGCCGCTTTGCAGTTGAGATAAGAGAAAGGCATCTGTCTCCTGCTCGTCCCTGGGAATGGAATGTCTCAGTGTAAAACCTGATCATATATTCTGTTTACTGAGATAGGACAAAACTGCCTTATGGCTGGAGGTGAGACATGCTGGGAGCAATACTGCTCTTTACTGCATTGAGATGTTCGTGTAAAGTCAAACATAAATCTGGCCTACATGCACGAGGGACAGCACATTTCCTTAAACTTATTTATGACACAGGGTCCTTTGCTCATATGTTTTCCTGCTGACCCTCTCCCCACCAATACCCTATAGTTCTGCCACATCCCCCTTGCCAGAATAGTAGAGATAGTGATCAATAAATACTGAGGGAACTCAGAGACCAGTGCCGGTGCAGGTCCTCACTTTCTGAGCGCCAGTCCCCTGGGCCCACTTTTCTTCCTCTATACTTTGTTTCTCTGTCTTATTTCTTTTCTCAGTCTCTCGTCTCCACCTTGCGAGAAATACCCACAGGTGTGAAGGGGCAGGTCCCCTTCAAAATGGCCATGGGAGCTCCAGTCTAAGATGTTATAATTGCCTAACTGGAAGCTACGGGCTTGACCCCTGTGACAGACCTCCCAGCTAAAGTGGAATCCATTACTTTTCCGGCTTTGTTCTTCAGCACAGGGAGGAATGTTTGGGAAGGTGGCATTGGTTGTGTTGCATGGTTTGAGATTACCTGCAACCAACAATGTTAAGGCATTTCCTTTGCCATGATGTAGTCATAATTGTGTTTGGGCAGGTACACAGTAAGGATTAGAACTTTTATAACTTACACACAGTGGAAGGATAGTGGAGTGATATATAGTGTTAACTGGCACCTTAGTCCAATGTGTGCCATTAATAAGAGACCCCACTGGAGGTAAGTCAATCCCTCCTAGCCAAGCAGTTATGTTATTAGAGACTGGGAAGGAGGTGTCTGCCCAAGTAACAGAGCAGAAGAAAGGTGGATCTAAGAGATGAGCCCAATAGAGAGTAGCAGGTGCGGATTGCAGGCAGAGTGAGAGAACAAGAAAGGTTAATACCCTATGAGAGTTGCAAGGTACAATAGAAAGCATATCAAGGAATAAATTATCTGGAGTGAATTGTGTCTGTGTCTAGAGCAGGATTCACTCAGCCTCCTGAGTTGTCTTCCTCAGCATCCCCCAGGTAATGTCTGGGGCTTGTGTTGTCCGAGGAAGCCACATCGTCTGGGACTGCGGGTCCTGCAGGGATATTTCCTCCATTTCTGGTACCGGGTTGGGTCCTAGCACGCCATGGTATGGTTTGATGCATTGTGCTGGAATCCAAAGAGGACCTGAGGGGGTGTGAACACAAGCATAACCTCTTCTCCATGTTAGCAATTCATTTGGACCACACCATACATTGATATTTACATCTTTCCACAAAACCACAAGTTTTAATGTTTTGAGGGGCTTTAGTAAAATGCTTTTTTATGGCTGATCGAAATTTATCATCTAAATTTTAAAAATTAAGGATAAATAAGGTTTGTGCTAGCAGTATTGAAGGGTTTTTACTCATACCCCCCCTTTTTTTTCTGAGCATATTTTTAGGAGTGGAATGGACATGTTCTACTATGGCCTGTCCTTGGGGATTATATGGGATGCATGTGGAATGTTGGATGTTCTACGTGGGACAGAATTGTTGAAATTGTGAGCTGGCATAAGCTGGACCATTATCAGTTTTAATTTTTGTGTGACACCCCATAAACACAAAAGTTAAAAGAAGATGTTTAATAACATTGGGTGGACTCTCCAGGAAGAGCATGAGCACTCATTGAGAATTGGTATGAACAGATACATGTACATATCTTAGTTTTCCAAATTCAGGGATGTGTTTAACATCTGTTTGCCATAACTGATTAGGTTGTATTCCTCTAGGGTTAACACCTGTTGAAGGAGAGAACATGTCTGTGAGCTGGCAAACTGGGAATTGCAGGATAATTTGGTTAGTGAGTGTCTGGGTAAGTTGAAATTTAGATAAGTTTCTCCAATTTTGGTGGAAAAATAGATGCAATTGGGTGGTTTGGTCAAGCAGTGACGTCATAACTTGCAGGTCTCCTTGATCATTGCCATAAGCCAATGGGGCAAGCAGTGAGCTGTGGGGTCGAATATGTGTGATAAAAATAGGATGTGTACGTTGATCCAGCAATTGCTGAAGTCGAAGAAAAAGTGCATACAGGGTGGGCTTGAGTGTGGACTTAATGAGGGCTGTTTCAAGGTTCTGCAATAAATAGAGTAAGCAGAGTCACTAACAACACTGATGGGCTAAGCAGACTAGGTCTCCAGGGACGATATTAAGGCTCCAACCTCGGCTTTCTGAGTGCCAGTAAATCCAGGATGAATGAGGAAATCATGCAATCTCCACCAAATAGCTCCTTTTCTATTTTTACCAGAGCCATAAGTAAAAAGCCTTAAAGCATTAGGTATGGGGGGAGTGAACTACTTTTGTAGGCACAACTAAAGGAGTATGAGATAAGAACTGAATTAGTTTCTCAGCAGGAAAGCCATGTCCTATATGGCCTACATAATCATAGAGTGCTATCTAAAGATCTAGAGACAGAGGAAATAAGCTTTGAATTGCCTTTTACTCAAAGGAATTCTGATGACATCAGGGTTATAACCTAGCAACTGATTGCATCATCTGTGGCCTGTATAGATGACTTTACTAACTAGCTGGATATAGGGGGATAATGTTTTAGTCATGGTATGCGAGTTAAAAAACCCATTCTAGAAAGTGCAGCCCTGGGGCTATCTGTCCTACTAATCCTGTTGGGGAATGTTTAGTAGGGAAAACAAGCAATTGAATTGAATATTGTGGGTCTATGCAATCTAGTTGCCTCTGAGAAATAGCTTGCTCTATTTCCTCAATTTCTCTTTTTGCTGCAGGAGTTAAATACGTGGGAGAGTCTAGGGCTGTATTGCCCTTTAGGATAGGAAATAGGATTTGTAACTTATCAGTAGTTATGCCCAAGGTGGGGTAAGGCAATTAATATCACCCAGTAATTTTTTATAATCATTTAACGTGTGTAAATTGCTAATATTTAATTTAACCTTTTGAGGTCTCACTGACCAGGAAGTTAGTATGTATCCAAGATATTTCCAAGGAGAGGAAAATTGTACTTTTTCAGGTGCTATGATTAAACCTCTTAACCGTGTATTCTTTATGATGGAGGCATATAAACTTAAAACTATTGGCTCTGTTGGGGCTGCTAGTAAAATATCATCCATAAAATGAATAATCTTGCAATTAGGAAATTCTTTTCTACTGGGGAGCAAAGCCTGATTTACATGATACTGACACATAGTAGGACTGTTCAATATCCCTTGAGGAGCACTTTCCAATGAAGTTGGTGAGCTGGTCTTTCATTATTGATAGCTGGTATGGTAAAGGCAAATTTTTCTCTGTCCTAT
The DNA here is from genome assembly GCF_003255815.1 of Theropithecus gelada. Taxonomy (NCBI): domain Eukaryota; kingdom Metazoa; phylum Chordata; class Mammalia; order Primates; family Cercopithecidae; genus Theropithecus; species Theropithecus gelada. The sequence goes on from NC_037668.1 coordinate 140,432,879, forward strand.
TCTGCAAGGGGGATAGTATAGAAGTCGTCCTTTAAGTCAGTAACAACTAGAGGCCAATCTTCAGGAATTGCCACGGGGGAAGGGAGGCCCTGTTGAAGAGGCCCCATAGGTTGCAAATTAGCATTGATATCCTGTAAATCATGCAAAAGTCTCCATTTGCCAGATCTTTTGGGAATGATGAAAATGGGTGAATTCCAAGGGGTGTTTGATGGTTCTATATGGCCAACTTTTAATTGCTCCTCAACTAATCCATGGGCTCTTTGTAACTTCTCTTCCTTTAAAGGTCACTGTTCTACACAAATAGGATTTTGAGAGAGCTACATCAGGGGTAGAGGAGGAATAACAATGGCCATTACTAGAAAGAGGTCTGCTTAAGTGATCTCAATTAACCCTTTTGTAAATGGACTAGTGGTTCCATTTTCTTAAATGCTTTTTCTTATCTCTTTATAAGTGTCAAAAGAAATGGGTTCATATACCTGATTGTCTTGTCGATCTTGCATTACCAGGCAGGCTAAGAGCTCCCCTTCTAATGCTGCTTGCCTAAGACAGGGTACCAAAGCTGTAGTGTATCCCTTGTCTTTTTTTCCAATTTACAGGAGGGGGCTCAGGCAAAACCTCTGCTTTCTCTTTGTTATTTTTGCCTGGTAATGGCTGGGCTGAACGAGAAGGAGGAGGTGGTAAGGTAGGTGATGGTTCCTTCCCCCTTCCCTTTTTAGGCTCTTCTGTGTAGAGTGGACCAAAGCAGCCCTAACTAAAGCCCATAATATTAGAGATGTTACTGGGATCCACTGCCCTTGTGCATGATGTTGTTTAAAATTTCTCCCCACTTGTTCCCAGAGCTCTATGTCTAGCTTACCCTCTTCCAGGAACCATGGGTTATGGGACACAACAGTTTGCATTAGGTTCCTAAATTGAGCCTGTGAAACCGAGGCTCTGCCAGCTTTAAGCAGCTGTGAGAGGCAAAGCCAGCTGGACTTCTGGGTCGGGTGGGGACTTGAAGAACTTTTCTGTGGCTAGCTAGAGGTTTGTAAAATGCACCAGTGTTCTGTAAAAATACACCCATCAGTGCTCTGTGGTCAGCTACAGGTATGTAAAATGGACCAACCAGCACTCTGTAAAAATGCACCAATCAGTGCTCTGTGGCTAGCTAGAGGTTTGTAAAATGGACCAATCAGCATACTGTAAAATGGACCAATCAGTGCTCTGTAAAATGGACCAATCAGCACTCTGTAAAATGGATCAATCCGCAGGACATGGGCAGGGACAAATAAGGGAACAAAAGCTGGCCACCCCAGCCAGCAGCGGCAACCCGCTTGGGTCCCCTTCCATGTTGTGGAAGCTTTGTTCTTTCACTCTTCACAATAAATCTTGGTGCTGTTCACTCTTTGGGTCCGTGCCACCTTTAAGGGCTGTAACACTCACTGCGAAGGTCCGTGGCTTCATTCTTGAAGTCAGCGAGACCACGAACCCACCAGAAGGAACCAACTCCAGGCACAGCTGTTTCAATACTTTTATATACTTTTGCTGTTGAGCTGATAACTGTTGTCCCATGATGAAACCCTAGCCTGAACAATTCCCTCAAACTTGGAAATCCCGAGCAGGCAGCAATGACTCACTGACTTACTGACAGCACAGTCTCTTTACGTTCATTTTTGAGGGTTCCAACGTGATCCATTGCAGCACTCCTCACACAAGGCACCACCCACTGAGTCTGTCCTGCAGACTCTGGCTGACTGACAGATGAAAGAAGTATGCTGACACAGGTTGCCTGACAGCGTGGCTAGGGGACCACATAGCTCAGCACCACCAACAGGAGTCCAGTAGCCGAGAGAGTGCAGCCCCAATAAGCTGGCAATAATTGCATTATTTATTTAGTACAGATTTAATGACAAAGGCTTGGAACAAACACAATTTGTGGGTAATGAACGTTGTTGACCCCCTGAATCGAGAGCAGTCCTGTGTGTGAATGATCAAAGGTCTGTTTTAGGACAACATGAGTAAACAAGATATTTAGATAAACCCCTCTACGTTTCTTTGTACCTATGCCCTTTGACCCTGGGTAAGAAAAGCTGCCTTCAGTTCATTCTTCCCCAAAGCTTTGCAAAACCTCCTGGCCTTCCAAGAAGGTTAGAAACACAGTGCCTGTTGTTTCTTGACTTTTTAATGGTAACCATTCTAACTGGCATGAGATGGTAGGTATCTCTTTGTGGCTTTGATTTGCATTTCTCTGATGACCAGTGATGATGAGCTTTTTTTTCATGTTTGATGGCTGCATAAATGTCTTCTTTTAAGAAGTGTCTGTTCATATCTTTTACCCACTTTTTGATGGGGTTTTTTGTTCTTGTAAATTTAAGTTCCTTGTGGATTCTGGATATTAGCCCTTTGTCAGAGGCACAGATTGCAAATTTTTTCTCCCTGTAGGTTGTCTGTTCACTCTGATGATAGCTTCTTTTGCTGTGCAGAAACTCTTTGGTTTAATTAGATACTACTTGTCAATTTTGGCTTTTGTTGCCACTGCTTTTGGTGTCTTAGTTGTGAAGTCTTTGCCCATGCCTGTGTCCTGAACGGTATTGCCTAGGTTTTCTTCTAGGGTTTTTATGGCTTTTAGGTCTGACATTTAAGTTTTTAATCCACCTTGAGTTAATTTTTGTATACAGTGTAAGGAAGGAGTCCAGTTTCTGTTTTCTGCATATGGGTAGCCAGTTTTTGTGACATCATTTATTAAATAGAGAATCCTTTCCCAATTGCTTGTTTTTGTCAGGTTTGCCAAAGATCTGTTGGTTGTAGATGTATGGTGTTATTTCTGAGGCTTCTGTTCTGTTCCACTGGTCTATATATCTGTTTCGGTACCAGTACCATGCTGTTTTGGTTACTGTAAGCCTTGTAGTACAGTTTGAAGTCAGGTAGTGTGATGCCTCCAGCTTTTTCTTTTTGCTTAGGACTGTCTTAGCTATAAAGGTTCTTTTTTGGTTTCATATGAAATTTAAAAAGTAGTTTTTTTCTAATTCTGTGAAGAAAGTCAATGGTAGCTTGATAGGAATAGCACTGAATCTATAAATTACTTTGGGCAGTATGGTCATTTTCAAGATATTGATTCTTCCTATCCATGAGCAGGGAATATTTTTCCATTTGTTTATGTCCTCTCTTATTTCCTTGAACAGTGGTTTGTAGTTTTCCTTGAAAAGGTCCGTCACATCCCATGTAAGTTGTATTCCTAGGTATTTTATTTTCTTTGTAGCAATTGTCAATGAGAGTTCACTCATGATTTGGCTGTTTGTCTATTATTGGTGTATAAGAATGTTTGTGCTTTTTGCACATTGATTTTGTATCCTGAGACTTTGCTGAAGTTCCTTATCAGCTTAAGGAGTTTTAGAGCTGAGACAATGGGTTTTCTAAGTGTACAATCCTGTCATTTGCAAACAGAGGCAATTCAACATCCTCTCTTCCTATTTGAATAGAGTTTATTTCTTTCTCTTGACTGCCCTGGCCAGAACTTCCAATACTATGTTGAATAGGAGTGGTGAGAGAGGGCATTCTTGTCTTGTGCCAGTTTTCAAGGGGAATACTTCCAGCTTTTGCTCATTCAGTATGACATTGGTTGTGGGTTTGTCATAAATAGCTCTTATTATTTTGAGATATGTTCCATCAATACCTAGTTTATTGAGTGTTTTTAGCATGAAGATGTGTTGAATTATACTGAAGGCCTTTTCTGCATCTATTGAGATAATCACATGATTTTTGACATTGATTCTGTTTATGTGATGGATTATGTTTATTCATTTGCATATGTTGGACCAGCCTTGCATTGTAGGGATGAAGCTGACTTAATCATTGTGGATAAGCTTTCTGGTGTGCTGCTGGATTCAGTTTGCCAGTATTTTATTGAGGATTTTTGCACTGATGTTCATCAGGGATATTGGCCTGAAACTTTCTTTTTTGTTGCATCTCTGCCAGATTTTGGTATCAGGATGATGCTGGCTTCATAAAATGAGTTAAAGAAGAGTCCCTATTTTCTATTGTTTGGAATAATTTCAGAAAAAGTGGTACCAGCTCCTCTTTGTACCTCTGGTAGAATTCAGATGTCAATCTGTCTGGTCCTGGGCTTTTTTTGGTTAATAGGTTATTGATTACTGTCTCAATTTCAGAACATTTATTGGTCTATTCAGGGATTCAACTTCTTCCTGGTTTAGTCTTGGGAGAGTGTATGTCTCCAGGAATGTATTCATTTCTTTTAGATTTTCTAGTTTATTTTCATAGAGGTGTTTATAGTGTTCTCTGATGGTAGTTTGTATTCCTGTGGGATCAGTGATGATATCCCCTTTATTATTTTTTTGTTGCATCTATTTGATTCTTCTCTCTTTTCTTCTATCAGAATATAGCTGTCTATCTATTTTGCTTTCTTTTTTTTTTTGAAAGACCAGCTCCTGGATTCACTGATTTTTTGAAGGGTTTTCATGTCTCTATTTCCTTCAGTTCGGCTCTGATTTTAGTTATTTCTTGCTTTCTGCTAGCTTTTGAATGTGTTTGTTTGCTCTTGCTTCTCTAGTTCTTTTAATTCTGATGTTAGGGTGTTGATTTTAGATCTTTTCTGATTTCTGTCTTGGGCATTTAGTGCTACACATTTCCCTCTAAACACTGCTTTAGCTGTGTCCCAGTGATTCTGGAAGGTTGTGTCTTTGTTCTCATTCATTTTAAAAAACTTAGTCATTTCTGTATTTACCCAGCTAACAATTTCATTATTTACCCAGTAGTCATTCAGAGGCAGGTTGGTCAGTTTCCATGTAGTTGTGTGGATTTGGGTCAGTTTGTTAATCCTGAGTTCTACCTTGATTGCACTGTGGTCTGAGAGACTGTTACAATTTCCATTATTTTGCATTTGCTGAGGAGTGTTTTACTTCCAATTATGTGGTCAATTTTAGAATAAGTGTGATGTGGTGCTGAGAAGAACGCATAGTTTGTTGATTTGGGATGGAGAGTTCTGCAGATGTGTACTAGGCCCACTTGGTCCAGAGCTGAGTTCAAGTCCTGAATATCCTTGTGAATTTTCTGTCTTGTTGATCTAATATGGACTGTGGGGTGTTGAAGTCACCCACTATTATTGTGTGTGAGTCTAAGTCTCTTTGTAGGTCTCTAAGAACTTGCTTTATGAATCTGCGTGCTCCTGTATTGGATGCATATATATTTAGGATAGTTAGCTCTTCTTGTTGCACTGATCCCTTTACCATGATGTAATGCCCTTTTTTGTCTCTTTTGATCTTTGTTGGTTTAAAGTCTGTTTTATCAGAGATGAGGGTTAAAACCACCGCTTTTCTTTCTTTTTTTTTCCTTTCCATTTGCTTTGTAGATCTCCCTCCACTCCTTTATTTTGAGCCTATGTGTGTCTTTGCACATGAGATGGGTCTCCTGAATACAGCACACCAATGGGTCTTGACTCTTTATCCAATGTTCCAGTCTGTGTCTTTTAATTGGGGCATTTAGCCCATTTACATTTAAGATTAATATTGTTATGTGTGAATTTGACCATATCAATATAATGCTAGCTGGTTATTTTGCCCACTAGTTGGTGTAGTTTCTTCATAGTGTTGACGGTCTTTACAATTTGGTATGTTTTCGGAGCGGCTGGTACTAGTTTTCCCTTTCCACATTTAGCGCTTCCTTCAGGAGCTCTTGTAAGGCAGGCCTGGTGGTGACCAAATCTCTCAGTATATGCTTATCTGTAAAGGATTTTATTTCTCCTTCGCTTATGAAGCTTAGTTTGGCTGGATATTAAATTCTGGGTTGGGACTAGGAGGTTCCAAGATGGCCAAATAGGAACAGCTCCAGTCTGCAGCTCCCAGCATAAGCAATGCAGAAGATGGGTGATTTCTGCATATCCAACTGAGGTACCGGGTTCATCTCACTGGGGCTTGTCAGACAGTGGGTGCAGCCCAAGGAGCAGGATGGGGCATTGCCTCACCCATGAAGCACAAGGGGTCAGGGAATTCCCTTTCCTAGCAAAGGGAGGCCATGAGAGATGGTAGCTGGAAAATCGGGACACTCCCACCCTAATACTGCACTTTTCCAATGGCCTTAGCAAACGGCACACCAGGAGATTATATCCTGTGCCTGGCTCGGAGGGTCCCACACCCATGGGACTCACTCACTGCTAGCACAGCAGTCTGAGATTGAACTGCAAGGTAGCAGCGAGGCTGGGAGAGGGGTGTCCACCATTGCTGAGGCTTGAGTAGGTAAATAAAGCAGCCAGGAAGCTCGAATTGGGTGGAGCCCAACGCAGTTCAAGGAGGCCTGCCTGCCTCTGTAGACTCCACCTCTGTCAGCAGGGCATAGCTGAAAAAAAGGCAGCAGAAACTTCTGCAGACTTAAACGTCCCTGTCTGACAGCTTTGAAGAGACTAGTGTTTATCCCAGCATGGAGTTTGAGATCTGAGAATGGACAGACTGCCTCCTCAACTGAGTCCCTGACCCCTGAGAAGCCTAACTGGGAGACACTTCCCAATAGGGGCCGACTGACACTTCATAGGGCCAGGTGCCCTCTGAGACAAAGCTTTCAGAAGAAGGATCAGACAGCAACATTTTCTGTTGTGCATTATTTGCTGTTCTGCAGCCTCCACTGGTTATATCCAGGCAAACAGGGTCTGCAGTGGACCTCTAGCAAATTTCAACAGACCTGCAGCTGAGGGTCCTGACTGTTCAAAGGAAAACTAACAAACAGAAAGGACATCCACACCAAAATCCCATCTGTAAGTCACCATCATCAAAGACCAAAGGTAGATAAAACCACAAAGATGGGGAGAAACCAGAGCAGAAAAGCTGAAAATTCTAAAAATGAGAGTGTCTCTTCTCCTTCAAAGGAATGCAGCTCCTCGCCAGCAATGGAACAAAGCTGGACAGAGAATGACTTTGATGAGCTGATAGAAGAAGGCTTCAGAAGATTGGTCATAACAAACTTCTCCGAGCTAAAGGAGGATGTTTGAACCCATCGCAAAGAAGCTAAAAACCTTGAAAAAAGACTACACAAATGGCTAACTAGAATAAATAGTGTAGAGAAGTCCTTAAATGACCTGATGGAACTGAAAACAATGGCACAATAACTATGTGATGCATGCACAAGCTTCAGTAGCCAATTTGATCAAGTGGAAGAAAGGGTATCAGTGACTGAAGATCAAATGAATGAAATGAAGCGAGAAGTTTAGAGAAAAGAGTAAAAAGAAATGAATAAAGCCTCTAAGAAATATGGGACTATGTGAAAAGACCAAATCTACATCTGATTGGTGCACCTGAAAGTGACAGGGAGAATGGAACCAAGTCGGAAAACACTCTTTGGGATATTATCCAGGAGAACTTCCCCAACCTAGTGAAGCAGGCCAATATTCAAATTAAGAAAATACAGAGAACATCACAAAGATACTCCTCGAGAAGAGCAACTCCAAGACACATAATTGTCAGATTCGCCAAAGTTGAAATGAAGGAAAAATTGTAAAGGGCAGCCAGAGAGAAAGGTCGGGTTACACACAAAGGGAAGCCCATCAGACTAACAGTGGACCTCTTGGCAGAAACTCTACAAGCAAGAAGAGAGTGGGGGCCAATATTCAACATTCTTAAAGAATTTTCAACCCAGAATTTCATATCCAGCCAAACTAAGCTTCCAAAGTTAAGGAGAAAAAAAATCCTTTACAGACAAGCATATGCTGAGAGATTTGGTCACCATCAGGCCTGCCTTACAAGAGCTGCTGAAAGAAGCATTAAACATGGAAAGGAACAACTGGTACCAGCCACTGCAAAAACATGCCAAATTGTAAAGACCGTCAATGCTAGGAAGAAACTACATCAACTAAGTAGCAAAATAACCAGCTAAATTCATAATGACATGATCAAATTCACACATAACAATACTAACCTTAAATGTAAATGGGCTAAATGCTCCAATTAAAAGACACAACTGGCAAATTGGATAAAGAGTCAAGACCCATCAGTGTGCTGTATTCAGGAGACCCATCTCACATGCAGAGACACACAGAGGCTCAAAATAGAGTGATGGAGGAAGATCTACCAAGCAAATGGAAAACAAAAAAAGGCAGGGGTTGCAATCCTAGTCTCTGATAAAACAGACTTTAAACAAACAAAGATCAAAAGAGACAAGGACATTACATAATGATGAAGGGATCAATTCAACCAGAAGAGCTAACTATCCTAAATATATATGCACCCATTACAGCAGAGCCCAGATTTATCAAGCAAGTCCTTAGAGACCTACAAAGAGACTTAGACTCCCACACAATAATAATGGGAGACTTTAACACCCCACTGTCAACATTAGACAGATCACTGAGACAGAAAGTGAATGATATTCAGGAATTGAACTCAGCTCCGCACCAAGCAGACCTGACAGACATCTACAGAACTCTTCACCCCAAATCAACAGAATATACATTCTTCTCAACACCACATTGCACTCATTCCAAAATTGACCACATAGTTGGAAGTAAAGCACTCCTCAGCAAATATAAAAGAACAGAAATTATAACTACTGTCTCTCAGACCACAGTGCAATCAAACTAGAACTCAGGATTAAGAAACTCAATCAAAACCGCTCAACTACATGGAAACTGAACAACCTGCTCCTGAATGACTACTGGGTACATAACGAAATGAAGGCAGAAATGAAGACATTCTTTGAAACCAGAAAGATACAACACACCAGAATCTCTGGGACACATTTAAAGCAGTGTGTAGAGGGAAATTTATAGCACTAAATGCCCACAAGAGAAAGCAGGAAAGATCTAAAACTGACACCCTAACATTACAATTAAAAGAACTAGAGAAGCAAGAGCAAACACATTCAAAAGCTAGCAGAAGGCAAGAAATAACTAAGATCAGAGCAGAACTGAAGGAGATAAAGACACAAAGAACTCTTCAAAAAATGAATCCAGGAGCTGGTTTATTGAAAACATCAACAAAATTGATAGACTGCTAGCAATACTTATAAAGAAGAAAAGAGAAGACAATCAAGTAGATGCAATAAAAAATGATAAAGGGGATATCACCACCAATCCTGTAGAAATAAAACTACCATCAGAGAACACTATAAACACCCCTATGCAAATGAATAGAAAATCTAGAAGAAATGGATAAATTCCTGGACACATACACCCTCCCATGACTAAACCAGGAAGAAGTTGAATCCCTGAATAGATCAATAACAGGTTCTGAAATTGAGGCAATAATTAATAGTCTACCAACCAAAAAAAGTCCAGGACCAGATGGATAAACAGCCGAATTTTACCAGAGATATACAGAGGATCTGGTACCATTCCTTCTGAAACTATTTCAATCAAGAGAAAAAGAGGGAGTTCTCCCCAATTCATTTTATGAGGCCAACATCATCCTGATACCAAAGCCTGACAGAGACACAACAAAAAAAGAGAATTTTAGACCAATATCCCTGATGAACATCGATGCAAAAATCCTCAATAAAATACTGGCAAACCGAATCCAGCAGCACATCAAAAAACTTATTCACTATGATCAGGTTGGTTTCATCCCCGGGATGCAAGGTTCGTTCAACATATGCAAATCAATGAATATAATCCATCATATAAACAGAACCAAAGACAAAAGCAACATGATTATCTCAATAGATGCAGAAAAGGCCTTTGACAAAATTCAGCAGTACTTCATGCTAAAAACTCTCAATAAACTAGGTATTGATGGGACATAACTCAAAATAGTAAGAGCTATTTATGACAAACTCAGTCAATATCATACTGAATGGGCAAAAACTGGAAGCATTCCCTTTGAAAACTGGCACAAGACAGGAATGCCCTCTCTCACCACTCCTATTCAACACAGTGTTGGAAGTTCTGGCCAGGGCAATCAGGCAAGAGAAAGAAATAAAGGGTACTCAATTAGGAAAAGAGGAAGTCAAATTGTTCTTGTGTGCAGATGACATGACTGTATGTTTAGAAAACCCCATCATCTCAGTCCAAAATCTCCTTAAGCTGATAAGCAACTTCAGCAATGTCTCAGGAAACAAAATCAGTGTGCAAAAATCACAAGCATTCTTATACACTGATAACAGACAAACAGAGAGCCAAGTCATGAATGAACTCCCATTCACAATTTCTTCAAAGAGAATAAAATACCTAGGAATCCAACCTACAAGGGATGTGAAGGACCTCTTCAAGGAGAACTACAAACCACTGCTCAATGAAATAAAAAAGGACATAAACAAATGGAAGAACATTCCATGCTCATGGATAGGAAGAATCAATACTGTGAAAATGGCCATACTACTCAAGGTAATTTACAGATTCAATGCCATCCTCATCAAGCTACCAGTGACTTTCTTCACAGAATTGGAAAAAACTAAGGTTCATATGAAACCAAAAAACGGCCCGTATTGCGAAGACAATCCTAAGCCAAAAGAACAAAGCTGGAAGCATCAGGCAATCTAACTTCAAACTACACTACAAGGCTACAGTAACCCAAACAGCATGGTACTGGTACCAAAACAGAGATATGGGCAAATGGAACAGAATAGAGCCTGGAAATAATACCACACATCTACAACCATCTGATCTTTGAGAAACCTGACAAAAATAAGATATGGGGAAAGGATTCCCTATTTAATAAATGGTGCTGGGAAAACTGGCTAGCCATATGTAGGAAGCTGAAACTGGATCCCTTCCTTACATCTTATACAAAAACTAATTCAAGATGCATTAAATACTTAAATGTTAGACCTAAAACCATAAAAACCCTAGAAGAAAACCTAGGCAAATACCATTCAGGACATAGGCATGGGCAAGGACTTCAACACCTAAAGCAATGGCAACAGAAGCCAAAATTGACAAATGGGATCTCATTAAACTAAAGAGCTTCTGCACAGCAAAAGAAACTACCATCAGAGTGAACAGGCAACCTACAGAATGGGAGAAAATTTTTGCAATCTACCCATCGGACAAAGGTGTAATATCCAGAATCTACAAAGAACTTAAACAAATTTACAAGAAAAAAAGCAAACAACTCCGTCAAAAAGTGGGCGAAGGATATGAACAAACACTTCTCAAAAGAAGACATTTATGCAGCCAACAGACACATGAAAAAATGCTCATCATCACTGGCCATCAGAGAAATGCAAATCAAACCCACAATGAGATACTATCTCACACCAGTTAGAAGGATGATCATTAAAAAGTCAGGAAACAACAGTTGCTGCAGAGGATGTGGAGAAATAGGAACACTTTTACACTGTTGGTGGGACTTTAAACTAGTTCAACCATTGTGGAAGACAGTATGGTGATTCCTCAAGGATCTATAGCTAGAAATATCATTTGACCCAGCCATCCCATTACTGGGCATATACCCAAAGGATTATAAATCATGCTGCTATAAAGACACATCCACACGTATGTTTATTGGGGCAGTATTCACAATAGCAAAGATTTGGAACCAACCCAAATGTCCATCAATGACAGACTTGATTAAGAAAATGTGGCACATATACACCGTGGAATACTATGCAGCCATAAAAAAGGATGAGTTCATCTTCTTTGTAGGGACATGGATGAAGTTGGAAACCATCATTCTGAGCAAACTATTGCAAGGACAGTAAACTAAACACCACACGTTCTCACTTATAGGTGGGAATTGAACAATGAGAACACTTGGACACAGGAAGGGGAACATCACACACTGGGGCCTGTTGTGGGGTCAGGGGGAGGGAGGAGGGATAGCATTAGGAGATATACCTAATGTAAATGACGAGTTAATGGGTGCAGCACACCAACACGGCACAGGTATACATATGTAACAAACCTGCACGTTGTGCACATGTACCCTGGAACTTAAAGTATAACAAAAATAAATAAATAAATAAATAAATTCTGGGTTGAAAATTCTTTTCTTTAAGAAGGTTGAATATTGGCCCCCACTCTCTTCTGGCTTGTAGGGTTTCTGCAGAGAGATCCACTGTTAGTCTGATGGGCTTCCCTTTGTGGATAACCCAACCTTTCTCTCTGGTTGCCCGTAACATTTTTTTCTTCATTTCAACCTTGGTGAATCTGACAATTATGTGTCTTGGGGTTTCTCTTCTCGAGGAGTATCTTTTTATTGTTCTCTGCATTTCCTGAATTTGAATTTTGGCCTGTGTTGCTAGGTTGGGGAAGTTCTTCTGGATAATATCTTGAAGACTGTTTTCCAACTTGGTTCCATTCTCCCCCCTACTTTCAGGTACACCAATCAAACCTAGGTTTGGTCTTTTCACATAGTTCCATATTTCTTGGAGGCTTTGTTTGTTCCTTTTCATTCTTTTTTCTCTAATCTTAATGCATTATTTCATCAAATTGTTCTTTAATCTCTGATATCCTTTCTTCCGCTTGATCTATTCAGTTATTGAAACTTGTGTATGCTTCATGAAGTTCTCTTGCTGTGTTTTTTAGCCCATGAGGTCATTTACGTCCTTCTCTAAACTGGTTAGTCTACTTATCAATTCCTCTAACCATTTTTCAAGGTTCTTAGCTTACTTTCATTGGGTTGGAACATGCTCCTTTAGCTCAGAGGAGTTTGTTATTACCCACCTTCTGAAGCCTACTTCTGTCAGTTCATCAAACTCATTCTCCTTCCAGTTTTGTTGCCTTCCTGGCAAGGAATTGTAATCCTTTGGAGGAGATGAGGTATTCTGGTTTTTGGAATTTTCAGCCTTGGTGTGCTGGTTTTTCCTCATCTTCATGGACTTATCTACCTTTGGTCTTTGATGCTGGTGACCTTCAGACGAGGTTTCTGTGTGGACTTCCTTTTTGTTGATGTTGAGGCTCTTCCTTTCTGTTTGTTAGTTTTCCATCTAACAGTCAGGACTCTTGGCTGCAGGTCTGTTAGAGTTTGCTGGAGGTCCACTCCAGACCCTGTTTGCCAGGGTATCAGCAGTGGAGGTTGCAGAACAGCAAAGATTGCTGCCTGCTGCTTCCTCTGTAAGCTTCATCCCAGAGGGGCACCCACCAGATGCCAGCCGGGGCTCTCCTCTATAAGGTGTTTGTTGGCCCCTGCTGGGAAGTTTATCCCAGTCAGGAGGCTTGGGGGTCAGGCACCCACTTGAGCAGGCAGTCTGTCCTTTAGTAGAGCTCGAGCATTGTGCTGGGAGATCTACTGCTCTCTTCTGAGCCAGGAGGAAGGAATGTTTAAGTCTGCTGAAGCAGCAGCCACCCCTTCCCCCAGCTGCTCTGTCCCAGGCAGATGGGAGTTTTATCTATAAGCCCCTCACTTGGGGTGCTGTCTTTCTTTCAGAAATGCACTGCCCAGAGAGGAGGAATCTTGAGAGGCAGTCTGGCTACAGCGGCTTTGCAGTGCTGTGGTGGGCTCCGCCTAGTTTGAACTTCCCAGTTCCTTTGTTTACACAGCAAGGGGAAAACCACCTATTCAAGCCTCTGTAATGGTGGATGCCCCTTCCCACACCAAGCTCGAGAGTCCCAGGTCAACTTCAGACTGATGTGCTGGCAGTGAGAATTTCAAGTCAGTGAATCTTAGCTTGCTGGGCTCCCTGGGGGTGGGATCTGCTGAACTAGATCACGTGGCTTTCTGGTTTCAGCCTCCTTTCCAGGGGAGTGAATGATTCTGTCTTACTGGCATTCCAGGCTAGTAAGTACCCTACTGGGGTATGAAGAAAAACTGCAGCTAGCTCGGTGTCTCCTGTAACAGCCACCCAGTTTCGTGCTTGAAACCCAAGGCCCTTGTGGTGTAGGCACCCAAGGGAATCTCCTGGTCTGCAGGTTGCAAAGACCATGGGAAAAGTGTAGTATCTGGGCCAGAATGCACTGTTCCTCATGGCACTGTCCCTCACAACTTCCCGTGGCTAGGGGAGGGAGTTCCCTGACCCCTTGTACTTCCCTTGTGAGGTGATGCCCCACCCTGCTTCTGCTCACCCTTTGTGGGCTGTACTCACTGTCTAACCAGTCCCAATGAGATGAGCTGGGTACCTCAGTTGGAAATGCAGAAATCACCCACCTTCTGTGTTGATCTCACTGGGACCTGCAGACTGGCACTTTTCATGCTTAAATCATATGTTAGCTAAACATAAAACACTTTAAAAACACTACTTCATTTCTTCTTGAACCATATTGATATTAACAAATCTTGTGTTCATCTCCTCTTGTTATTGTCTTTCTCACTCTGAAATTTCTGAGAATTTTTCTTTAATCTTAGGTATTATTCATAAATTGATATTGAACTTAGATATTCACAATAAATTGTTTCTTTGCTGAGAAATGCCACGCCTGAGGCTCAGGTGCACAGACCCTGCCTTAAAATGAGGCTATAACATGAGAATCTGTAAATCTCCCCTGTTCCCACCATGAGCCTTGAACCAAGTAACAAACAGCAATCTATTGCCAGGAAAGGTACAGGAGCATGGAAAATTTAAAGTCTGTGTTGCACTGAAGGTAACTATAGTAACACTAAAAGCGAAAGCTAGGTCAGTATTGACTCAACCCACCATGCCACTACCTGAACAATGTGGCAGAAGAAAACGTATGTCCATTTCCAGGTATAACTACTGTATACCTCAGTCTCTAATTTCTTTTATACACAATATCTGGTATTCAATTAAAAATTATGAGACATAAAAATAAGCAAGATTAAGAAAAGTCATGTTGCCAAGAGAAAAAGCAGTCAAGGGAACAGACCCAGAGATGGCCCAGATGTTGAAATTATCAGGCAGGAATTATTTTTAAAAAACTATGCTTAAAATGTAAAAGATCTAATGTTGAAGGAAGAAATCATTCATGAATAGAGAGGGAATTCCAGCAGACAGATGAAAACTGTAGAAAAGGTCAAGGGAAATGCTGGAAATAAAATCCACAATATCAAATATGAGAATTGTTTCAACGGGCTTATAGCAGACTCCATGCAGCAGAGCAAGGAATCAGTAAACTGGAAGACAAGTCAATAGAAATCAACCAAACACAAACACAAAGAGAAAAAAGAAAACAAACAAAAAAGAACAGAACATCCAAGAGGTGTAGGAAAATATATCTATATAACATTTCTAGGTGTGGGATTTTACATTTTGTCATGTTTAATGCTCCAGGATCCTATTCAATCTTAGGTCTCACATTTTCTCTAATTCTCTGAACTCCTAGGCAATTATTTCCTGAAACATTTCTTCCCCTCTATTTATTTTACTATATCTTTCTGGAGGTTCTGTTATATGAATAATATAACAGAATAACCTTTCAATTTTTATTAATCTTTCAACTATATACACATTATTTCTGTATTATAGAAACATATTTGTTATATATTTAAAATACATAATATTTAACCTCTTTAGCTCTTCCTGATGCATTCTGAGAGTTCCTTGGCTGTTGTTATAGCCCTCACTAATCTGCTATACAGCTAACCAATCCAGCATTCAACCCATTTACTATGTTATTTTAACTAATACATATCCTCCAGTTGCTGTTTTTTTTTAACTGATTCTTTTTGCTTTGTTTCCAATACTGTAACTTTCCTGGGTTGTACTTCTGATGAATTTAGAAGTGTGAATCTAGGGAGGGAGTGGTCACTCTTCAAAGCAGGTCACTTGTGTGTTAACAATCTGTATCTACTCTGGCACTGTTCTTTTTCTAAGTGTGGTCTCTCTTTTTTAATCATCTTGGCTTTAAGATTTGAAGAGGGGTGGCAGTAGGAGAAAATATGTTTTTACCTACTCCCTAAACCTAGATAGGCTTCCCTGCCAATGGGATATTTTGTTGCTGCCCCTGGCTGTGCTGTGGTATGCTAACTGGCAAACAATGGACAATAGCCCATTCAGAGTTGAGTTGATGGGGAAAGTACACACCTAAATATTTTTTTCCACTTTATCTCCTATTCATGGCATCCATGGTTGTTCAGGGTTGCCGCTTCCTCTTGTTGGGATCTAACCATATTACATCACCTCAGGGATTTATAACGATTTCTATATTGGTTTGATGAATCCAAAATTGGTTTGAGAGAAAGAATTGGGAGCCTGTGCTAATCTGCCATCTTACCAAAAACTGCATAAAACCAGCATTTAGATTTAGGGATTCTGACTTCAAAGACAATACCAATACCTTATCTATAATACTATATGATTTTCTGAATCTGTTTATCCTTCCTTACATATGTTTTACTACTTTTCATGATTATGCCTTTGTGTGATTACAACTTACATCTGGAATTCTGAACAGGTTTTTTTCACTATTTCTAACTCTAAAAATCTTTAAAATCCAGTGAAAACATTCTCCTTTAATAGAGACCCTCTAGTGGTTCTTTACAATCATTTTTCCTGTGATCCTTCAACACTTGTATGATACTAATTTACTTTTGATATGTTCCTCCATAAATGGTTTTTAGTTTGTTCCATATGCATATCTGCTGTTGGTCCAAATAGACTAAAAATGCTTGCTCTTTGAGAAATTTTCTAAAATCTAATATATGGTGATAAATTGGCATTGACTAGTTAAGATGTATCATTGACATGACTTAGAGAGAAAAACTCACTTTGTTCAAATCCTCCATTTTTACCCATGAAGTCAAAGAAAGCATCAAGAATTCTGCAGAGGGTTATGATGATTGTTATGTCCTCCATAGGATATGGCTGAAATTTCTGACGATTCTTTATAAATTGTAGTCCGTCTGTGACACTATTTTTAATCATGAATTCAAGACAATCCACTCCTGATTGACTTATAATTTTAGAAGTTTTCAGAAGCCATGACTTAACATAAGGCTCCCATCCCAGATCAACAGGATCCTAATAATAAAAAGTAAAATATAATCTTATGTAAATAAATAAAAATATGGTACATCCTCTGGAATGATTTGTGATTTCTAACTATGGTCTTACAAGAAAACAAGAAATTGGGGGATTATGTATAGGAAGGTGTATTGAGGCTCTGTGTATGTGGTGAGGGGAACTGCTTACCCAGAAGTCAGCCCTATATTTAGATTTATTTATAACATTCAGTTAAGTAGATTACAGCATAGGGCTAATTATAGCTAATAACTTCATGTATAGAGAATAGAGAATATAGCTAATAACTTCATGTTATATTTTGTACTTCCTTCCCACTGTCTTCATAATGTGTTTTCCAAGTTCTTAGAGTCAGAGTGGGTATGAAAAGGTCTCAGGAACATCTTCCTCTATTGAAAAAATAATTCATATCAGCAGCCTAATTTGTCTATTTGTTTACTCACAGTTGTGGAAAATACTGACACTCCAATTACTAAGAGTAGTATTAGAACAGTAATAATTAAATTCACATTCAATTCTGGATTATGAGGCTTTGGGAGACACAAAGATTTGGAACTATTGGGTTCATGCTGCTGGATACAAAGGCAAAAATAAAATAAACATAAAATGCTGTAAATAATAAATAGTTACTATCATAAACAACATTTTTGCTTTGTTAAAACATTTGTTTTTGAAAGCTTACCATATAGACCATGGCACATCGGCTGACAGTAGCAGGACTGGCCTGAGAGAGACTGTCCACTTCAAAAATCACTCTTATTTTGTTAGTTAAAGCTATTCTCTCACTGTTTGCTAGGCATAATGTTCTAGTATCATCTAGCACAGAGTTCAGATTTTCTACCCAAAAGGTGTCCACTGGGCCATCTAAGATAATCCACTGCCAATCAAAATCTGGAGAGAAAAATATTTTTAATGTAACTGAGAATAATGTCAGTCTTCTTTCATTACAATCTTGCAAATTTTCTATTTTACTTAGAAAATATTAGATAACCCTTACAATTTGCTTAGGAGAAACAGCTATAATTTTACCTTCTGCATAATAATATGATTTGTAAGTTTGCCCTCCTACCCCAAAATATTTTTTAGATATGTTGCACCTGGGGAATAGCAAAGGGAACTAGATGTTCTTTGAAGAAAGAATCAAACAGAGTTTAAAGTATACCACACTTGGAACCCATTTACTCCTCTTTCCACGGGGTGTTAGTCCATTTGGGCTGCTGTAACAAAAAGCCTTAGACTGGATAGCTTATAAACTATAGACATTTATTTCTCACAGTTCTGGAGATTTGGAAGTCCAAGATCACGACACTAGCAGATTCCTTATCTGTGGGGGGCTATCTTAATGGTTCACAGAAGGGCACATTCTTTGTCCTCAGATGGTGGAAGGGGTGAGGAATTTCTCTTGAGCTCCTTTTTCAGGGCACTAATGTCTTAATGAGGGCTCTACTCTCATGATCTAATCAACTGCCCAAGGCCCCCTGCCTTCTAATACCATCACCTTGGGAGTTAGAATTTCAACACATGGATTTTGGAGGGACACAAACCTTTAGACCATAGCACACATGCTATACCCACCACTGTCCTCCACAGTTTTAGAAAATCCATTGGTCAGGATAGGGGAGGTATGAATAGGTCGCTATGCAGACAGAAAACAGATAACCACCAAAAAGATATTAAAATATCCCAGAAGAATCCAAGAGCAGAGCTAGGATCCATATAGCCACTACTGCTAAGAGGGGCTCTAATACCTGCCCTAGGAACTGCCTTAAAGTCCCATGAAGGAAACTAATGGTGCCTAATCACTGTACTCTCCCAAAAATAACACACAAAAATTCAGTAAAATAGAAGCAGAAGCAGAAATCTCTTTTAAAGTCTGGATTATATATGTACTAATGGTGGATGTGTTGATAAGAAGTTCAACCTGGGTGGGGAAAGCAATGGTCAGTGCTCCTCCAGTAGACTGACAAGGTCATATACATATTTTGTCCCACTGGCACATAGTAAAGTGTCTGGCATATTACAGGTGTGTAGTTCATTTTAGATAAATCTACTTGGGTTGTATGCTTTGGCCTGGAAATGTACAAATTATTTGGAGTCCCATTTCAGAGGCAATACCAGTGGCAAATTGTAGATTGCCGCTGGTGCTTTTCACATCATAATTTATTTCTACCTTTAATATCCACTTGGTTCTTTTGTAAACTGAAGGACTATTGAAGCCATAGTGCTTATATAATGTAATTACACACACACACACACACACACACACACACAGGGTAATATAATATGTGGTAATACTACACAAATTTTAAATAAACATATGAACAAATAAATGGTAGAGGAACAAAATATTACCAGTCAAAAACACGTTTAAACATATAAATATAGCTCATATTGGTTCAGAGTTTGTCTTCTATATCAGTTAACCATCTCTCTTGAATTTAGTAACACTTACTGTGATTTTCTGGAATTTTAACAACTTTCTCTATCTCCTCAAAAATATTATCATCAGTATCTGTCATATCAGAGGCATCAAGTTTGAAAACCTAAAATGTGTAATCAATAATGTTTAAATTTTTCTTTAATAACACTTTTCAACCACAATGGATTTATATGTCAATATGCTTTCTTGAGTGATAAAAATATAAAAGGCAGAGAGTTCTGTAACTGTAAAGACCAACATATAACCAGCATAGCCTAATGTAACTGACTTGTGACTATAGCTTATTTATTTTGGAAAACTATTTTACTTTGGTTTCTTTTTTCCCCCTGCAAAGACAGTACATGCTTATTGTAGGATGTCAAATAAAACAGAAAAACACAAAGAAGAAAGCAAAAGTTCTTTGAATTTCCATTACCCACAGACAATCACCATATATATTTTGGTGTATTTTTTTTCTAGACTTTCCGTCATATCAGTTCTCAAGTTTTAGAATATGTAGAATTACCTGCAGTTTGTTAAATTACAGATTGTAACACCTCATCCTTGGAGATTCTAATTGAATAGGTTTGGGATGAAGCCCAGAATTTTTCACTTTTAATGAACATTAAATCATCTTGAGTTATTCTAATACACATTATTTTTACACCAACCTTTGATACATTCTGATGTATGTATATTAATATATTAACTCCTTTTTATGTTGAGATGGGGAGGTTTAATTATTCATCTCTCTAAAAGAGCTGAGTAATATATCATCAGCTTATTGGTGCTGGTTTCCTTAACCATCAACAGTAGTCGGAGAGAAAACCAAACAATAGAGCTATGCTGGGGGCACAGTGTAGGTTCTAATGAGAGACAAAGGTGCTCGTGTTTCAACCCGGTCCTAGGAATACAGCAAACAGTAATCAGTTCCTACTAATTTCCAGCCTCATCACAAAGTAAGCAAGTCCTAGGCTATTTCCAATTATTATTCCTATTTCAAAAGTAATTATTATGCTTGGATATACATCATTATGCTCTAGTGCATTTCTTTCTCTAAATAGATTGTTTTGACTTGCAGAGATCATGGCAGATGGAGGCAGGACTAGATTGCAGCTCCTGCTTAGATGGACAAAGAAGTATGTGGAGGCTCACATTATGAACTTTTGCTCCAGAATGACTGCAAGAATAAATCAGGAAAGCCGAGAGAACCCACAGACCTTCAAAAGAAAGTGGATTGCTCCTGCAGGACTGGGGAGACAGCCGAAATACTGAGAGTGCCCAAACTGTGGAAGTGTTGCAAAGGGGGATCGTCCGCCCCCAAACACACACCCTCACTAGGGAACCTGAAGGTCTAGATCATGAAAAAAGATCTGCATGAGTTGTGTGAACCTTACCTGGAACTTAGTCAACTTAGAGAGCTGAGCGAAATACAGGGGTAGAGGAAGCAGCAGGAAAAGCCCTGTGGGCTCACTGGGTTCCCTAGAAAGCAATTTCTGCCTTGCCTCACAGGGGTCCTTGTAGGGGGGCTGACAGAGGCATTGGGAAAAGGCCACAGGGAGAAGAACACCTCTAGCTGAACTCTGTGACAATTTGAACTGATCGAGAAGTCTCTGGGTCAGAACTCAGGGAAAGGCGTGAATCCAGTGTGCAGACTCCATAGGCGGAGGAAGCGCGAAAACCCTACTTGCCTTTGCAGCTGGGAGATGGGCAGCCGGGACAAGTTCTCAGTCCTGCTCACCCACTGCCTGGAAACAGACCCGGTGCTATTGGGGGGACACAGTGGGAGTGAGACTAGCCTTTTGGGTTGTGTGGGAGCTGGGTGAGGCCTGTGACTGCTGGCTTTCCCCTACTTCCCTGACAACCTGCATGACACAGTAGAGGCAGCCACAATCCTCCTAGGAACATAACTCCATTGACCTGGGAACCATACCCCTATCCCCCACAGAAGCCACAGCAAGACCTGCCCAAGGAGAGTCTGAGCTCAGACACGCCTAGCCTTGTCCCCACCTAATGGTCCTTCCCTACCCACCCTGGTAGCTGAAGATGAAGGGTATATACTCTTGGGAGTTCTAGGGCCTGCCCACTGCCTGTTCCTCCCCATACTACCACAATTGATGCTTTCTTGAAAGTGCCACCCCCTAGGCCAGGCACAGTGGCTCACACCTATAATCCCAGCACTTTGGGAGGCTGATGCAGGTGGATCACCTGAGGCCAGGAGTTTGAGACCAGCTTGGCCAACATGGTGAAACCCCATCTCTACTAAAAATACAAAAATTAGCCAAGCGTCGTGGCAGGCACCTGTAATCCCAGCTACTCGGGAGGCCGAGGCAGGAGAATCGCTTGAACCTGGGAGGCGGAGGTTGCAGTGAGCCAAGATTGCACCATTGCACTCCAGCCTGGGGGACAAGAGCAAGACTTAGTCTGAAAAACAAGAAAGAAAAGAAAAGAAAAGGAAGGAAGGAATGAAGGAAGGAAGGAAGGAAGGAAGGAAGGGAGAAAGAAAGAAAGAGAGAGAAATAAATAAAGAAAGAAAGAGATAGAGAAAGAAAGAAAAGAAAAGAAAGAAAGAAAGAGAAAGAAAGAAAGGAAGGAAAGAAGGAAGGGTGGGCCACCTCCTGGCAGGAGGCCAACAAGCACAAAAATAATGCATTAAATAGAGTCCATTTTATCCCCCTGCCACTTCCACTGAAGCAGGTGCTGGTATCCATGGCTGAGAGACCCATAGATGGTTCACATCACAGGACTCTATGCAGACAACCCCCAGTACCAGCCTGGAGCCTGGTAGACTTTCGGGGTGTCTAGACTCAGAAAAGAGATAACAATCTCTACAGCTCGGCTCTCAGCAAGCCACATCGCTAGGAAAAGGGGGAGAGTCCTACATCAAGGGAACACCCTGTGGAACAAAAGAATATGAATAACAGCCTTGAGTCCTAGACCTTCCCTCTGACAGAGGCTACCCAAATGAGAAGGAACCACAAAACCAACTCTGTTAGTATGAGAAAACAAGGTTCTTTAGCAGCCCCCAAAAACCACACTAGCTCACCAGCAATGAATCTAAACCAAGAAGAAATCCCTGATTTACCTGAAAAAGAATTCAGCAGGTTAGTTGTTAAGCTAATCAGGGAGGCATCAGAGAAAGGTGAAGCCCAATTTAAGGAAGTCAAATAATAATATAAGAAATGAGGGGATACATTTTTAATGAAATAGATAGCATAAATAAAAAACAATCAAAACTTCAGGAAACAGTGGATGCCCTTATAGAAATGCAAAATTCTCTGGAAAGTCTCAGCAACAGAATTGAACAAGCAGAAGGGAGAACTTCAGACCTCGAAGACAAGGTTTTCAAATTAACCCAATCCAACAAAGACAAAATTATAATAATAATAAGAAAATATCAACAAAGCCTGCAAGAAGTCTGGGATTATGTTAAATGACCAAACCTAGGAATAACTGGCATTCTTGAGGAAGAAGAGAAATCTAAAAGTTTGGATATTTGGGGGAATATCTGAGGAAAACTTCACCAGCGTTGCTAGAGACCTAGACATCTAAATACAAGAAGCTCAATGAACACCTGGGAAATTCATTGCAAAAAGATCATCGCCTAGGCACACTGTCATCAGGATATCTAAAGTTAAGACAAAGGAAAGGATCTTAAGAGTTGTGAGGCAAAAGAATCAGGTAACCTATAAAGGAAAACCTATCAGATTAACAGCAGATTTCTCAGCAGAAACCCTGCAAGCTAGAAGGAATTGGGGCCCTATTTCAGCCTCCTTAAACAAAACAATGATCAGCCAAGAATTTTGTATCCAGTGAAACTAAGCTTCATAAATGAAGGAAAGATACAGTCTTTTTCAGACAAACAAATGCTGAGAGAATTCACCACTACCAAGCCAGCACTACAAGAACTGCTAAAAGGAGCTCTAAATCTTGAAACAAATCCTGGAAACACATCAAAACAGAACCTCTTTAAAGCATAAATCTCACAGAACCTATAAAAAAATACAATTGAAAAAACCAAAAAAAATGAAAAACCAAGTATACAGGCAACAAATAGCATGATGACTGGAATGGTACCTCATAACTCAATACTAACATTGAATGTAAATGGCCTAAATGCTCCACTTAAAAGATACAGAATTGCAGAATGGGTAAGAATTCACCAACAATCTGCTGCCTTCCAGAGACTCACCTAACACACAATGACTCACATAAACTTAAGGTAAAGGGGTGGAAAAAGACATTCTATGCAAATGGACACACAAAATGAGCAGGAGTAGCTATTCTTATATCAGACAAAACAAACTTTAAAGCAACAGCAGTTAAAAAAGACAGAGAGACATTATATAATGATAAAAGGCCTTGTCCAACAGGAAAATATCACAATCCTAAGTATATATGTGCCTAAAAGTGGAGCTCCCAAATTTATAAAACAATTACTAATAGACCTAAGAAATCAGATAGACAACACCACAATGATAGTGGGGGACTTCAATACTCCACTGACAGCACTAGAGAGGTCATCAGACAGAAAGTCAACAAAGAAACAATGAACTTAAACTATACCCTGTAATAAATGGACTTAACAGATATTTACAGCACATTCTACTCAACAACCACAGAATATACATTCTATTCATCAGTGCATGGAAATTTCTGCAAGATAGGCAATATGATAGGCCACAAAACAAGTCTCAACAAATTTAAGAAAATGAAATTATATCAAGCACTCTCTCAGACCACAGTGGAATAAAACTGGAAATCAACTCCAAAAGGAACCTTTAAAACTATGCAAATATATGGAAACTAACCTGTTCCTGAATGATAACTGGGTCAAAATGAAATCAAGATGGAAATTTAAAAATTCTTTGAACTGAACGACAATAGTGACACAACCTATCAGAACCTCTGGGATACAGCAAAGGCAGTGCTAAGAGGAAAGTTCATGCCCTAAACACTTACATCATAAAGACTGAAAGAGCACAAACTGACATTCTAAGGTCACACTTCAAAAACTAGAGAAACAAGAACAAACCAAACCCAAACCTAGCAGAAGAAAGAAAATAACCAAGATCAGAGCAGAACTAAATGAAATTGAAACAAAAAAATATACAAAAGATAAGTAAAACAAAAAGCTGGCTCTCTGAAAAAATAAAATTGATAGACCATTAGAAAGATTAACCAAGAAAAGAAGACAGAAAATCCAAATCCAAATCCAAATAAGCTCAATTGGAAATGAAACAGTAGATATTAAAACTGACACCACAGAAACACAAAAGATCACTATGAACACTTTTATGTGCATAAACTAGAAAACCTAGAGGAGATGGATAAATTCCTGGAAAGATACAACCCTCTTAGCTTAAATAAGGAAGAATTAGATACCCTGTACAGACCAATAACAAACAGTGAGAATAAAATGGTAATAGAAAAAATAACCAACAAAAAAAGTCCAGGACCAGAGAGATTCACGGCAGAATTCTACCAGACATTCAAAGAAGAGTTGGTACCAATCTTATTGACACTATTCCACAAGATAGAGAAAGAGGGAATCCTCCCTAAATCATTCTATGAAGCCAGTATCATCCTAATACCAAAACCAGGAAAGGACATAACCAAAAAAGAAAACTACAGACCAATATCCCTGATGAACATAGATGGAAAAATCCTTAACAAAATACTAGCTAACTGAATCCAAACATATCCAAAAGGCAATCTACCACGATCAGTGGGTTTCAGGGATGCAGGGATGATTTAACATATGCAAGTCGATAAATGTGATACACCACATAAACAGAATTAAAAAAAAATCACACGATCATCTCAATAGATGAAGAAAAAGCATTAAACAAAATCCAGCATTGCTTTATGATTAAAACTCTCAGCAAAATTGGCATACAAAGGGCCGGCCACAGTGGCTCATGTCTGTAATCCCAGCACTTTGGGAGGCTGAGGCGGGCAGATCATGAGGTCAGGAGATTGAGACCATCCTGGCTAACATGCTAAAAACTTGTCACTATTAAAAAATACAAAAAATTAGCCAGGCGTGGTGGTGGGTGCCTGTAGTCCTAGCTACTCAGGAGGCTGAGGCAGGAGAATGGTGTGAACCTGGGAGGTGGAGCTTGCAGTGAGCCAAGATCGCACCACTGCACTCCAGCCTGGGCAACAGAGTGAGACTCCATTTCAAAAAAAAAAAAAAAAAAAAAAGGGCACACAAGGGACATATCTCAATGTAATAAAAGCCATCTAAGAAAAACCCACAGCCAATATAATACTGAATGGGAAAAAGTTGAAAGCATTCCTTCTGAGAACTGGAACTAGACAAGGATGCCCACTGTCACCACTTCTCTTCAATATAGTACTGAAAATCCTAGCCAGAGCAATCAGACAAGAGAAAGAAATAGAAGGCATCCAAATCAGTAAAGAGTAAGTCAAACTGTCACTGTTTGCTGATGACAGGATTGTTTACCTAGAAAACCCTAAAGACTCCTCTAGAATGCTCCTAGAAATGATAAAAGTATTCAGCAAAGTTTCTAAATACAGAATTAATGCACACAAATCAGTAGATCTTCTATACACCAACAGTGACCAAGCTGAGACTCAAATCAAGAACTCAACACCTTTTACAATAGCTGCAAAAAAAATAAAATACTTAGGAATATACCTAACCAAGGAGGTGAAAGACAAGGAAAACTACAAAACACTGCAGAAAGAAATCACAGACAACCCAAACAAATGGAAACACATTCCATGCTCATGGATGGGAAGAATCAATATTGTAAAAATGACCATACTGCCAAAAAAAGCAATCTACAAATTCAACACCATTTCCATCAAAATACCACCATCATTCTTCACAGAACTAGAAAGAACAATCCTCAGATTCATAAGGAACCAAAAAAGAGCCTGCATAGCCAAAGCAAGACTAAGCAAAAAGAACAAATCTGGAGGCATCATATTACTTGATTTCAAACTATACTATAAGGCCATAGTCACCAAAACAGCATGGTACTGGTATAAAAATACGCACATAGACCAATAGAAAAGAATAGAGATCCCAGAAATAAAGCCAAATACTTAGAGTCAACTGATATTTGACAAAACAAATAGAAACATAAAGTGGGAAACCTTACTCAACAAATGGTGCTGGGATAATTGGCAAGCCACATGTAGGAGAATGAAACTGGATTCTCATCTCTCACCCTATATAAAAATCAACTCAAGATGAATCAAGGACTTAAATCTAAGACCTGAAACTATAAAAATTCTATAAAATATCATTGGAAAAACCCTTCTAGACATTGGCTTAGGCAAGGATTTCATGACCAAGAACCCCAAAGCAAATGCAACAAAAACAAAGATAAATAGCTGGGACTTAATTAAACTAAAGAACTTTGCACAGCAAAAGGAACAGTCAGCAAATTAAACAGACAACACACAGAGTGGGAGAAAATCTTCACGCTCTATACATTTGATGAAGGACTAATATCCAGAATCTACAACAAATTCAAGTGAATTAGCAAGAAAAAACAAACAATACTATTAAATTAGCAAGAAGAAAACAAACAATCCCATCAAAAAGTGGGCTAAAGACATGAATAGACAATTCTCAAAAGAAGATACACAAACAGCCAACAAACATGAAAAAATGCTGAACATCACTAATTATCAGGGAAATGCAAATAAAAATCACAATACAATATCACTGTACTCCTGCAAGAATGGCCATAATCAAAAAATCAAAAAATCAAAAAATAGACGTTGGTGTGGATGTGGTGAACAGGGAACATTTCTACACCGCTGGTGGGAATGTAAACTAGTACAACCACTATGGAAAGCACTGTGGAGATTTCTTAGAGAACTAAAAGTAGAACTACCATTTGATCCAGCAATCCCACTACTGGGTATTTACCCAGAGGAAAAGAAGTCATTACATGAAAAAGGTACTTGCACACATATGTTCATGGCAGCCCAATTCACAATTGCAAAAACATGAAACCAACCCAAATGCCCATCAATCAACGAGTGGATAACTAAACTGTTGTATATACATGTATACTACGGAATACTACAGCCATAAAAATGAATTAATGGCATTTGCAGAGGTCTGCATGAAATTGGAGACTATTATTCTAAGTGAAGTAACTCAGTAATGGAAAACCAAACATCATATGCTCTCACTTATAAGGGGAGCTAAGCTATGAGGATGCAAAGGTATAAGAGTGACACAATGGACTTTGGGGACCCGGGGGAAAGGGTAGGAAGGGGGTGAGGGGCAAAAGACTACAAATTGTGTGCAGTGTATACTGCTCAGTTGATGGGTTCAGCAAAATCTCACAAATCACCACTAAGGACCTTACTCATGTAACCAAACACCACCTGTTCCCCAATAACCTATGGAAATAAAAATAAATAAATAAATAAATAAATAAATAAATAAATAAATAAATAAGTTTTTTAAAAATGTTAGACTGTGGGTCCAAAATTATACATATTTTATTTTTTAATAAATTCCATTAGATTACTTTACAAAAGTGTGTAGCAATAACACTCCCACCAACAAGGTGTAAGAATGCATCATTCTCCATATCCTTGCTAACACTGAAAGTATTCATTATTAATATTATTAAGGCTTGAAAACCTGATGAGAAGAAAAAGTGCCTATCATTGTTGTAACTTTTTTTTGAATAATAGCTGGGTTGAGCATCTTTTCACATATTCACATATTTAATGACAACTGTAATTTTTCTATCAATTTTCTATTTATAGCTTTTCCTTATTTACTTAGTTGATAGCTCCTTATTGATTTTTCCTAACTTTTATTTTAGATTCAGGGGTACATGTGCAGGTTCGTTATATAGATAAATTGTGTGCCTCGGGGGTTTGGTATACAGATTTTTACCCAGGTAATAAGCATAGTATCCAATAGGTAGTTTTTTGATCCTCTCCATCCTGCCATCCTCCACCCTCAAGTAAGCCCCAGTGTCTATTGTTCCCATCTTTGTGTCCGTGTGTAGTCAATGTTTAACTTTCACTTATTAGCAATAACATGTAGTATTTGATTTTCTGTTCCTCAGTTAGTTCGCTTAGGATAATGGCCTCCAGCTCCATCCATATAGCTGCAAAGATCATGATCTCATTCTTACAACTTTATAGTATTCTATGCTGTATATGTACCACATTTTCTTTATCCAGTCTACCATTGATGGGCATCTAGGTTAATTCCATGTCTTTGCTATTCTGTATAGTGCTGTAATGAACATATGTATGCACGTGTCTTTATGGTAGAATAATTTATGTTAATTTGGGTATATATGCCCAAAAATGGGATTGCTGGGTTGAATGGTAGTTCTAAGTTCTTTGAGAAATCACCAAATCACTGTGCTTTCCACAGTGGCTGAACTAATTTACATTCCCACCAGCAGCGTATAAATGTTCCCTTTTCTCCATGACCTCGCTAGCATCTGTTATTTTTTAACTTCTTGTAATAGCCATTCTGACTGGTGTGAGATGGTATCTCATTGTGATTTTCATTTTCATTTTTCTAATCATTAGTGATGATGAGCATTTTTTCATATGCTCATTGGCTCAATGCATATCTTCTTTGGAGAAGTGTCTGTTCATATCCTTTGCCCACTTATTAGTGGGGATGTTTTTTTCTTGCCAATTTGTTTAAGTTTCTTATGGATTCCAGATATTAGACCTTTATCAGATACACAGTTTGCAAATATTTTCTCCCATTCTATAGGTTATCTGTTTATTCTATTGACAGCCCTTTTCTTTCTGTGCAGAAGCTCTTTAATTAGGTTGCATTTGTCAATTTTTGTTTCACTGTAATTGCTTTTGGTGTCTTCATCATTAAATCTTTGCCCAGGCACATGCACAGAATGGTTTTCCTAGGTTTCTTCTATAGTTTCAGGTTTTACATGTAAATCATTAATCTATCTTGAGTTGATTTTTGTATATCGTGAAGGGAAGGGGTCCAGTTTCAATCTTCTGCATACGTCTAGCCAGGTATTCCAACATCATGTATTGAACAGGAAGTCCTTACCCCACTACTTATTTTTTCAAACATTGGCAACTTTTTGTCAACTTGTCAAAGATCAGAGATTGTAGGTGTGCAGCATTATTTCTGGGCTATTCTGCTCTATTTGTCTATGTGTCTGCATTTGTATAAGTATCATGTTGTTTTAGTTACTGTAGCCTTGTAGTATAATTTGAAATTGGGTAACATGATGCCTTCAGCTTCATTCTTTTTGCTTAGGATTGCTATGGCTATTCAGCTCTTTTTTGTTTCCTAAGAGTTTTATAATAAGTTTTTCTAATTCTGTGGAAAATGTCACTGGTAACTGATAGGAATAGCATTAAGTCTGTAACTGCTTTGGGCAGTATGGCCATTTTAACAATATCGAATCTTCCAATCCACAACCATGGAATGTTTTTCCATTTGTTTGTGTCCTCTCTGATATCTTTCAGTACTGTTTTGTTATTCTCATTATAGACATCTTTCACCTCCTTGGTTAGATGTATTCCTGGGTATTTTACTTTTTTGTGGCTATAGTGAATGAGATTGTGTTCTTGATTTGGCTCTCAGCTTGGACATTATTGGTGTATACAAATGTTACTAATTTTTGTACCTTGATTTTATACCCTGAAACTTTGCTGAAGTTGTTTATGAGATTTAGGAGATTTAGGCAGAGACTATGGGGTTTTCTAGGTATAGAATCATACTATCTGCAAATAGAGATAGTTTAACTTCCTCTCTTCTTATCTGGATGTCATTTATTTCCTTGTATTGCCTGATTGCTCTGGATAGGAATTGCAATACTATGCTGAATAGGCATGGTGATAGTGGGCATCCTTGTGTTGTTCTGGTTCCGAAGTGGAATGCTTCCAGCTTTTCCCCATTCAGTATGATGTTGGCTGTGGGTATGTCATAGATGGCTCTTATTATTTTAAGGTATGTTCCTTCAGTGCCTAGCTTGTTAAAGGTGTTTAGCATGAAGGGATGTTGAATTTTCTCAAAAGCCTTTTCTGCATTTATTGAAATAATCATGTGGTATTTGTTTTAAATTTGGTTTATGCGATAAATCACATTTATTAATTTGTGTATTTTGAACAAGCCTTGCATGCCAGGGATAAAGCCTACTTGATCAAGGTGGATTAGCTTTTTGAAGTGCTGCTGAATTTAATTTGCTATTATTTTACTGATAATTTCTGCATCTATGGTCATCAAGAATATTGGCCTTAAGTTTTCCATCTTCTGTGCTTCTGCCAGATTTTGATATCGGAATGATGCTGGCCTCATGGAATGAGTTAGGAAGGAGTCTCTCTTCCTCAAATTTCTGAAATAGTTTCAGTAGTATTGGTACCAGCTCATCTTCATACAGCTGATAGAATTCAACTGTGAATCCATCTGGTCCACAGCCTTTTCTGGTTGGTAGGCTTTTTATTACTGATTCAATTTTGGAACTCATTATTGGTCTCTTGAGGGATTCAGTTTCTTCCTGGGTCAATCTTGGGAGGTTGTATGTTTCCAGGATGTATTCATTTCTTCTAGGTTTTCTAGTTTGTGTGCATAGAAGTGTTCATAATAGTCTCTGATGGTTTTTTGTATTTCTGAGCGGTGACGTATAATGTCTCTGTTGTCATTTCTGATTGTGTTTACTTGGATCTTCTCTCTTTCTTCTTTATTAGTCTAGCTAGTGGTCTATCAATCTTATTTATTGTTTCAAAGAATCAGCTCCTGGTTTTATTGTTTTTTTTGTTTTTTTGTTTTTTTTTTTTCCCTCATCTCTATTTCCTTCAGCTCAGCTCTGATGTTGGTTATCTCTTTTCTTCTGCTGGCCTTGGGGTTGGTTTGCTCTTGTGTTTCTAGTTCCTCTAGGAATGATGTTAGTTTGTTAATTTGAGAGCTTTCTGACTTTTTAATGTTGGTGTTCAGTGCTATAAACTTTCCTCTTAACACGCTTTATCTGTGTTTCAGAGATTTTGGTATGTCTTATCTTTGTTCTCATTAGCTTAAAAAATGTATTGATTTCTGCCTTAGTTTAATTGTCATTCTGGAGCAGGTTGTTTAATTTCCATGTAATTGTATAGTTTGGAGGAATCTTCTTAGTATTGGTTTCTGTTTTTATTGTGCTGTGGTCCAAGAGGGTGGTTATTATTTCAGTTTTGTTGAATTTGCAGAGAATAATTTTATGGTTGATTTTGTGGTTGATTTTAGCTTTTTGTGGCACAAGCATATGAGAATAATGTACACTCTGTTCTGAGTGGAGAGTTCTGCAGATATCCATTAGATGTATTTGGTCAAGTGTCAAGTTCCAGCTCCAAATATCTTTGTTAGTTTTCTGCATGAATAATCTAATACTGTCAGTGCGTTGTTGAAGTCTCCCACTATTATTGTGTGGTTATCTAACTCTCCTCATAGGTCTCTAAGAACTTGTTTTAGAAATCTGGGTGCTCCTGTGTTAGGGGCATATATATTTAGGATACTTAAGTCTTCTTGTTGAATTGAACCCTTTACTATTATGTAATATTTTTCTTTCTTTTTTTGATCATTGTTGTTTTAAAGTTGGTTTTGTCTGAAATTAGAATAGCAATCCCTGGTTTTTCTTGTTTTCCATTTCTTGGTAGACTTCTCTCTACCTCTTTACTTTTGGCATATGCATGTCATTGCTTGTGAGATGGGTCTCTTGAAGACGGCCTGTTCAACTCACCCCTTACACAGTGGACACTAAGGCCAGTGCTCAGCTGCCCCATGCAGGGTTTCCAGCTTCCTCTCCCTTCAGCCCAGAGTCTGTGCCCTTCCCCTGTCCACCCTCAATGTCTTCTCTCTGAAGAGCTGCTCAGAGTGTACTCTATGTTCTCTTCTCTCAGTGGGAGATGTTCTCCCTTGCTGCATCTAGTCATCCATCTTGGCTTTCTCCCCCTTATTCATTTTTGAAGTTCTTTTCTCATGTTAGGGACATTAACTCATGGTCTGCCAGTTTTGTAAATATTTTATTCTTGATTGTGGTTTGCTTTAACTTTGTTTGTTGTAACTATTGCAAAAAATTTCATATATATTTATAGTCAAATACTTTTATTTTTTATTTATGATTTCTGGGTGTCCAGTCTTAGATAAGGACTTCCTAACTGAGAACATGCCCTTAAATATTATGGTATGTCTATAATTTTATTTGTACATTTAGATTGTTCACTAATCTGGAATTTTATTTCTGCCTAAGGAAGAGATAGGAGTCTATGTTTTCACATAGGAAAATAGCAAACTTTACAGAGGATTAAATATGCAAAGCTTTCCTTACTGATTAGAAATATTACTTTAGGTGTATTATCAAATTTCTTTTTATATTTGCATATGTTTCTGGACTCTATTCTGTGTCAGTGCTTGTTGTGATTACAATTTAGATTTGTTCTAAAGTTTACTTACAATATTTTAGAACTCTAAAGCACTATGATTTTCTGCCCAGATTCTCTCAAACCCTTGGACACTTACACTTACAAATAAATCTTAAAATAAAAGCACCCAATTAAAAAGAAAAAAAAACCCCACATATTAATAGTCAATTGGTCTTCAACAAAGGTGCCAAGAATACTCAATGGGGAAAGGATAGCATCTTCAATAAATGACATGGGAAAACTGTATACATGCAGAATAATGAAATTGAATTCAATCTGCATCTACACAAAAACCATCTGAAAAGAGATTAAAGACTTAAATGTAATTCCTGACTCTATAAAATTGCCAGAAGAAAACATACAGGAAAAGCTCCATGACATTTGTCTGGGCAATTTTTTGGATGTGACCTCAAAAGCATAGGCAACAAAAGCAAAAATAGACAAATGGGATATATAATTAAAAAGCTTCTGCATAGCAAACATCAGAGTGAAGAGGCAACCCATGAAATGGGAAAAAGTATTTCCAAACCATATGTCTAATAAGGAGTTAGTATTCAAAATCTATAAGGAACTCAAACAACTTGACAGCAAGAAAACAAATAACCCAATTAAAAATTGGACAAAGGGGCTGGGTGCAGTGGCTCATGCCTGTAATCCCAGCACTTTGGGAGGCTGAGGCGGGTGGATCCGAGGTCAGGAGATCGAGACCATCCTGGCTAACACAGTGAATCCCTATCTCTACTAAAAAGACAAAAAATTAGCCAGGCGTGGTGGCGGGCGTCTGTGGTCCCAGCTACTTGGGAGGCTGAGGCAGGAGAATGGCATGAACCCGGGAGGTGGAGCTTGCAGTGAGCTGAGATCGTGCCACTGCACACCAGCCTGGGTGACAGAGCCAGACTCCGTCTCGAAAAAAAAAATTTTTGGACAAAAGATCTGAATAAATATTTCTCATAGAAGACATATAGATAGCCAACAGGTATATGATAAAATGCTCATTAAGGAAACTAAATTAAAGCTACAATGAGCTACCATCTCACAGCTTTCAGAATGGCTATTATCAAAAAGACAAAAGATAACAAATGTTGGTGAGAATGTGGCGACAGGGAACGTTTGTTATGATGTTGGTGGAAATGTAAATTAGATGTTATAAAAAACAATTGGGAGGTTCCATGAGAAATTAAAAATAGAAATGCCAAATTACCTAGTAATCCATTTACTGGCTATATACCCAAAGGAATAAAAATAGTACATCAAAGAAAACTCTATACTCCCATGTTCATTGAAGCACTTTTCACAATAGCCAAGATGTGGAATCAACCTACATGTCCATCAGTGGATGAATGGATAGGAAATGTGGCATATATATATATATATGAAAATCCTGTGAATTGCGACAGCATGGATGAACCTGGAGGTCATTACGTTAAGTGAAATAAGCCAAGCACAGAAAGACAAACAGTGCATAATTTTGCTTATATGTGGAATCTAAGAAAATTGAATTAATTGAAGCAGACAGTAGAATGGTGGTTGCCAGGAGCTGGGGGTGAGGTGAGAGGAAATGGGGTATGTTGGTCAAAGAATATAAATTTTCATTTAGACAGCCTAAATAAGTTCTGGAAATCTAGAGCATAGTGACTACAGTTAACAATAAAGTATTACATACTTGAAAATTGCTAAGAGTAGATCTTTTTTTTTTAATTTTTTTTTATTATTATACTTTAAGTTCTAGGGTACATGTGCATAATATTCTCACTAAAAAAGGTAACTATGTAAGGGGATGGATATGTTAATTTTGCAAATGTGGTAATCACTCCACAATGTAAACATCTATCAAAACATCATGTTGTATACTGTAAATATATACTTTTTTATTATACTTTATGTTGTAGGGTACATGTGCACAACATACAGGTTTGTTACATATGTATATATGTGCCATATTGGTATGCTGCACCCATTAACTCGTCGTTTACATTAGGTATATCTTCTAATGCTATCCCTCCCACTACCCCCACCCCACAACAGGCCCCAGTGTGTGATGTTCCCCTTCCTGTGTCCAAGTGTTCTCACTGTTCAATTCCCACCTATGAGTGAGAACATGCAGTGTTTGGTTTTCTGTTCTTGGGATAGCTTGCTCAGAATGATGGTTTCCAGCTGCATCCACGTCCCTACAAAGGACATGAACTCATCCTTCTTTATGGCTGCATAGTATTCCATGGTGTATATGTGCCACACTTTCTTAATCCAGTCTGTCATTGACTGACATTTGGGTTGGTTCCAAGTCTTTGCTATTGTGAATAGTGCTGCAATAAACATAGGTGTGCATGTGTCTTTACAGCAGCATGATTTATAATCCTTGGGGTATATACCCAGTAATGGGATGGATGGGTCAAATGGTATTTCTAGTTCTAGATCCTGGAGGAATCATCACACTGTCTTCCACAATGGTTGAACGAGTTTAAAGTCCCACAAACAGTGTAGAAGTGTTCCTGCTTCTCCACATCCTCTCCAGCACCTGTTGTTTCCTGACTTTTTAATGATTGCCATTCTAACTGGTGTGAGATGGTATCTCATTGTGGTTTTGATTTGCATTTCTCTGATGGCTAGTGATGAGCATTTTTTCATGTGCCTGTTGGCTGCATAAATGTCTTCTTTTGAGAAGCGTCTGTTCATATCCTTTGCCCACTTTTTGATGGTTTTTTTTTTTCTTGTAAATTTGTTTGAGTTCTTTGTAGGTTCTGGATATTAGCTCTTTGTCAGATGAGTAGATTGCAAAAATTTTCTCCCATTCTATAGGTTGCCTGTTCACTCTGATGGTAGTTTCTTTTGCTGTGCAGAAGCTCGTTAGTTTAATTAGATCCCATTCATCAATTTTGGCTTTTGTTGCCATTGCTTTTGGTGTTTTAGACATGAAGTCCTTGCCCATGCCTATGTCCTGAATGGTATTTGCCTAGGTTTTCTTCTAGGGCTATTATGGTTTTAGGTCTAACATTCAAGTCTCTAATCCATCTTGAATTAATTTTTGTATAAGGTGTAAGGAAGGGATCCAGTTTCAGCTTTCTACTTATGGCTAGCCAATTTTCCCAGCACCATTTATTAAATAGGGAATCCTTTCTCCATTTCTTGTTTTTGTCAGGTTTGTCAAAGATCAGATGGTTGTAGATGTGTGGTAGTATTTCTGAGGGCTCTGTTCTGTTCCATTGGTCTAGATCTCTGTTTTGGTACCAGTACCATGCTGTTTTGGTTACTGTAGCCTTGTAGTATAGTTTGAAGTCAGGTAGCGTGATGCCTCCAGCTTTGTTCTTTTGGCTTAGGATTGTCTTCGCAATGTGGGGTCTTTCTTGGTTCCATATGAACTTTAAAGCAGTTTTTTCCAATTCTGTGAAGAAACTCATTGGTAGCTTAATGGGGATGGCACTGAATCTATAAATTACCTTGGGCAGCATGGCCATTGTCATGATATTGATTCTTCCTATCCATGAGCATGGAATGTTCTTCCATTTGTTTGTGTCCTTTTTTATTTCATTGAGCAGTGGTTTGTAGTTCTCCTTGAAGAGGTCCTTTACATCCCTTGTAAGTTGGATTCCTAGGTATTTTATTCTCTTTGAAGCAATTGTGAATGGGAGTTCATTCATGATTTGGCTCTCTGTCTGTTATTGCTGTATAAGAATGCTTGTGATTTTTGCACACTGATTTTGTATCCTGAGACTTTGCTGAAGTTGCTTATCAGCTTAAGGAGATTTTGGGCTGAGATGATAGGGTTTTCTAAATATACAATCATGTCATCTGCAAACAGGAACAATTTGACTTCCTCTTTTCCTAATTGAATATCCTTTATTTCTTTCTCTTGCCCGATTGCCCTGGCCAGAACTTCCAATACTATGTTGAATAGGAGTGGTGAGAGAGGGCATCCCTGTCTTGTGCCAGTTTTCAAGGGGGAACACTTCCAGTTTTTGCCCATTCAGTATGATATTGGCTGTGAGTTTGTCATAAATAGCTCTTATTATTTTGAGATACATTCCATCAATACCGAATTTATTGAGAGTTTTTAGCATGAAGAGCTGTTGAATTTTGTGAAAGGCCTTTTCTGCATCTACTGAGATAATCGTGTGGTTTTTGTCTTTGGTTCTGTTTGTATGCTGGATTATGTTTATTGATTTGCATATGTTGAACCAGCCTTGCATCCCAGGGATGATCATGGTGGATAAGGTTTTTGATGTGCTGCTGGATTTGGTTTCCCAGTATTTTATTGAGGATTTTTGCATCGATGTTCATCAGGGATATTAGTCTAAAAATCTCTTTTTTTGTTGTGTCTCTGTCAGGCTTTGGTATCAGGATGATGTTGGCCTCATAAAATGAGTTAGGGAGGATTCCCTCTTTTTCTATTGATTGGAAAAGTTTCAGAAGGAATGGTACCAGCTCCTCCTTGTACCTCTGGTAGAATTCAGCTGTGAAACAGTCTGGTCCTGGACTTTTTTTTGGTTGGAAGGCTATTAATTATTGCCTCAATTTCAGAGCCTGTTATTGGTCTATTCAGGGATTCAACTTCTTCCTGGTTTAGTCTTGGGAGAGTGTATATGTCCAGGAATTCATCCATTTTTTCTAGGTTTTCTAGTTTATTTGCACAGAGGTGTTTATAGTATTCTCTGATGGTAGTTTGTATTTCTGTGAGGTCGGTGGTGATATCCCCTTTATCATTTTTTATTGCATCCATTTGATCCTTCTCTCTTTTCTTCTTTATTAGTCTTGCTAGCAGTCTATCAATTTTGTTGATCTTTTCAAAAAAAACCAGCTCCTGGATTCATTGATTTTTTGAAGGGTTTTTGGTGTCTCTATTTCCTTCAGTTCTGCTCTAATCTTAGTTATTTCTTGCCTTCTGCTAGCTTTTGAATGTGTTTCCTCTTGCTTCTCTAGTTCTTTTAATTGTGATGTTAGGGTGTCAGTTTTGGATCTTTCCTGCTTTCTCTTGTGGGCATTTAGTGCTATAAATTTCCCTCTACACACTGCTTTAAATGTGTCCCAGAGATTCTGGTTTGGTGTGTCTTTCTGGTTTCAAAGAATGTCTTCATTTCTGCCTTCATTTCGTTATGTACCCAGTAGTCATTCAGGAGCAGGTTGTTCAGTTTCCATGTAGTTGAGCGGTTTTGAGTGAATTTCTTAATCCTGAGTTCTAGTTTGATTGCACTGTGGTCTGAGAGACAGTTTGTTATCATTTCTATTCTTTTATATTTGTTGAGGAGTGCTTTACTTCCAACTATGTGGTCAATTTTGGAATGAGTGCAATGTGGTGTTGAGAAGAATGTATATTCTGTTGATTTGGGGTGGAGAGTTCTGTAGATGTCTGTCAGGTCTGCTTGGTGCAGAGCTGAGTTCAATTCCTGGATATCGTTGTTCACTTTCTGTCTCAGTGATCTGTCTAATATTGACAGTGGGGTGTTAAAGTCTCCCATTATTATTGTGTGGGAGTCTAAGTCTCTTTGTAGGTCTCTAAGGACTTGCTTGATGAATCTGGGCTCTGCTGTAATGGGTGCATATATATTTAGGATAGTTAGCTCTTCTGGTTGAATTGATCCCTTCATCATTATGTAATGTCCTTGTCTCTTTTGATCTTTGTTTGTTTAAAGTCTGTTTTATCAGAGACTAGGATTGCAACCCCTGCCTTTTTGTTTTCCATTTGCTTGGTAGATCTTCCTCCATCCCTCTATTTTGAGCCTTTGTATGTCTCTGCATGTGAGATGGGTCTCCTGAATACAGCACACTGATGGGTCTTGATTCTTTATCCAATTTGCCAGTTGTGTCTTTTAATTGGAGCATTTAGCCCATTTACATTTAAGGTTAGTATTGTTATGTGTGAATTTGATCATGTCATTATGAATTTAGCTGGTTATTTTGCTACTTAGTTGATGTAGTTTCTTCCTAGCATTGACGGTCTTTACAATTTGGCATGTTTTTGCAGTGGCTGGTACCAGTTGTTCCTTTCCATGTTTAATGCTTCTTTCAGCAGCTCTTGTAAGGCAGGCCTGATGGTGACCAAATCTCTCAGCATATGCTTGTCTGTAAAGGATTTTATTTCTCCTTCACTTATGAAACTTAGTTTGGCTGGATATGAAATTCTGGGTTGAAAATTCTTTAAGAATGTTGAATATTGGCCCCCACTCTCTTTTGTCTTGTAGAGTTTCTGCCAAGAGATCTGGTGTTAGTCTGATAGTAGTAGGTGTATATATTTATCGGATGCATGAGATATTTGGATACAGGTATACAATGTGTAATAATCGCATCAAGGTAAATGGGACTTCCGTCACCTCATGGATTCATCCCTTGTGTTACAAACAATGCAATTATACTCTTAGTTACTAAAAATGTACTATTAATTATTATCAACTATAGTAACCCTATCATGCTAGTAAATAGTGGGTCTTATTCATTGTATCCCACTATATTTTTGTATGCACTAGCCAATTCCCCAGCCCACCACACTACCCTTCCCAGCCTGAGGTAACCCTCATTCTACTCCCTATCTCCATGAATTCAATTTCTTGATTTTTAGTTCCTACAAATAATTGAGAACATATAAAGTTTGTCTTTCTGTGCCTGGCTTATTTCACCTAACGTAATGACCTCCAGTTCCATCCATGTCGTTGGAAAGGACAGGATCTCATTTCTATTTTGGCTGGTTGGTATGCCCTGGCGTATGAGTACCATATTGTCTTTATCCATTCACTGTTGATGGATACTTAGGTTGTTTCAATTCATGGCTATTGTGAATAGTGCTGCAATAAACATAAAAGTTCAGATATCTCTTGATTATACTGATTTCCTTTCTTTTGTGTATATACCCAGCAGTGGGATTGCTGGGTCATATTGTAGCTCTATTTGTAGTTTTTAGGGAACCTCCACAATGTTTTCCATAGTGGTTGTACTAATTTACATTCCCAGCACCAATATACAAACATTCCTTTTTCTCCACATCCTCACCAGCATTTGTTATTGCCTCTCTTTAGATAAACACCATTTTAACTGTGGTGAGATCATCTATCATTGTAGTTTTGATTTGTATTTCTCTGATGATCAACGATGTTGAGCACCTTTTAAAATACCTGTTTGCCGTTTGTATGTCTTCTTTTGAGAAATGTCTATTCAGATCGTTTGCCCATTTTTAAATTAGATAATTAGATTTTTTTCCTACAGAGTTGTTTGAGCTCCTTATATATCTTGATTACTAATTCCATGTCAGATGGATAGTTTGCAAATATTTTCTCCCATTCAGTGTGTTGTTTCTTTACTTTGTTAATTGTTTCCTTTGCTGTGCAAAAGCTTTTTAACTTGATGTGATCTATTTTTTTTCTTTGGTTTTCTGTGCTTGTGGAATATTCAAGAAATCTTTGCCAGTCCAATATTCTGGAGAGTTTCCCAATGTTTTCTTTTACTAGTTTCATAGGTTGAGAGCTTAGATTTAAGTCTTTAATCCCTTTTTATTTGATTTTTGTGTATGGCAAGTATACAAATGTATAGTTTCATTTTTCTGCATATAGATATCTAGTTTTCTCAGCAAAATTTATGGAAGTGAATGTCTTTTCCCAAGTATGCTGTTGGTGCCTTTATCAAAATGAGTTCACTATAGTTCTATATGAATTTGTTTTTAGGTTTTCTATTCTATTGCACTAGTCAATGTCTGTTTCTATGCCAGTACCATGCTGTTTCGGCTACTATAGCTCTGTGGTATAATTTAAGTCAGGTAATGTGATTCTTCCAGTTTTGTTCTTTTTGCTCAGGATAGCTTTGGCTATTCTGGGTCTTTTGTAGCTCCATATAAATTTTAGAATTATTTTTTCTATTTCTGTATATAATGTCGTTGCTATTTTAATAGAGACTGTAATGAATGTGTAGATTGCTTTGGGTAGTACTGACATTGTAACAATATTGGTTCCTGCAATCCATAAACATGGAATATCTTTCCATTTTTGTGTCCTATTTGATTCTTTCATCAATGTTTCATAGGCTTCATTGTAAAAATCTTTCACTCCTTTGGTTAAATTAATTCCTTGGTATTTAATTTCATGTGTGGCTATTACAAATGGTATTAACTTTTGAATTTTTTTTTCAGATTATTCACTGTTGGCATGTAGAGATGCTACTGATTTTAGTGTACGGATCTTATCCCACAACTTTAGTGATATTGTTTATCAGTTTTCATAGTTTTTGATGGAGTCTTTAAGTTTTTCCAAGTATAAGATAATATCAT
This sequence comes from Theropithecus gelada, assembly GCF_003255815.1. Taxonomy (NCBI): domain Eukaryota; kingdom Metazoa; phylum Chordata; class Mammalia; order Primates; family Cercopithecidae; genus Theropithecus; species Theropithecus gelada. The sequence continues at coordinate 140,473,708 of NC_037668.1, forward strand.
CTACAAACAAAAATAACTTAACTTCTTTCTTTCCAAGTTGGAGGGGCTTTATTTCCTTCACTTGTCTGATTGCTCTAGATAGGAGCTGAATAACAGTGAATAACAGTGGTTGAATAACAGTGGTAGAAAAGGGCATCTTTTTCTTATTCCAGATCTTAGAGAAAAAGCTTTCAGTTTTTCCCCATTCAGTGTGATACTAGCTGTGGGTCTGTCATACGTGGCTTTTATTGTGTTGGAGTATGTTCCAGTATTTAGACAGTTTTTATGATAAAGTGATATTGAATGGTATCAAATCCTTTTTCAGCATCAATTGAAATGATCATATGTTTTTTGTCTTTCATTCTGTTGATGTGATGTATCAGAATCAATCAGTATGACACTGATTGATTTGCATATGTAGAACCATTCTTGCATCCCTGGGATAAATTCCACTTGGTCATGATGAGTGATCTTCTTTATGTGTTGTTGAGTTAGTTTTGCAAATATTTTATTGAGGGTTTTTGCATCAATTTTCACCAGGGATATGGGCCTGTACTCTTCTTTTTTGATGTGTCTTTGTCTGCTTTTAGTATTAGGGTGATACTGGCCTTAGAGTTTGGAAGCATTCCTTCTTTCTATATTTTTTGGAATAGTTTGAGTAGGACTGGTATTAGTTCTTTAAATGTTTGATAAAACTCAGCAGTGAAGTAATCAGTTCTTGGGGTTCTCTTTGCTAGGAGACTTTATATTATGGCGTTGATAATTTTACTTGTTTTTGGTCTGTTCAGGTTTTGTCATGATCCAGTTTTGGTAGATTGTCTGTGTATAGGAATTTATCCATTTTTTCTAGGGTTTCCAACTGACTGGCATATAGTTGCACATGGTAGCCTCTAATGATCCTTTGAATTTCTGCAGTATTGATTGTTGTGTCTTCTTTTTCATCTCTGATTTTAAATATTTGGGTCCTCTTTTTTTCTTAGAGTAAATGTCCATTCTCTTTTCAAAAAATCAACTTTTCATTTTGTTGATCTTTTTTATAGTTTCCTTCAGTCCAATTTTATTTATTTCTGCTCTGATCTTTATTACTTCTATCAATTTTGGGTTTGGTTCACTCTTGCCTTTCTAGTTCTTTAAGATATATCACTAGGTTATTTATTTGGTATTTTTATATATTTTAAAAATTTTTTAGCTTCTTTTTTCTACTGCTGTTCTTTATTTAGGGTCCAAGGGATCTTTAGTCAGTAAGTAATGAATCCTGCCAGGACTGGGTCTTGCCTTCAAGGCAGTGGGTTCTCTTCTGTCCCAGGGTGTGCCTACATATGTCATCCAGGAGTTAGGGCATCACAACTCTGCCTGGTGCCCTACCCTACTGTGACTGAGCTGGTATTCAAGTTGCAAGACCAAGTTCTCCTTACTCTTCCTACTCTTCTCAAGTGCAATGAAGGAATCACATTTGGAGCTGTGAGCTGCACAGCCTGGGGTTGGGGAAGGTGTGGTGCAGGCACTCCCTTTGCCACCCCAGTTGGTGTCTCACTAGGTTTCATGCCCCCCAAAGTCCACTGGCTCTAAGCCCATCATAGCACTAGGTCTTGCCTAGGAGTTGCAGTCCTTTATGGCCTACACTGCCTGTCGAGTTAATTTAGGACATCAGAGTCCTTTAGCCTACAGTGACAAGGCTTGCTGAAATTCAAGTCCTGACCTATCCCCCTCTGGCTAGGGCAAGTCTCAGTACACCTTTCATGGGCATTGGCTGAATTCTGTCAGGTGCTGGCGGCACTGAGTTCCAATGCAAAATCCTATAGTCACTATGCTCTCCCTCTCCCAAGTGCACAGATTTTTTCTCCATACCACACGGCTGCTGCCAGGGGATGGCAGACCAATGACACTGGCAATTCAAGACTGTCTCTCTTACCCTCTTCAGTGCCTTTTTCAGTGATACGAAATTAAAGCCAGGTACTACAGTCACATACCTCATTTTTGGTTCTTATGAAGGTGAATTTTTGTGTAGATATTTCTTAAATTTTGTGTTCCTGTGGGCAAGTGGGGATGATCTATGGAGGCTTCTATTTGGCCATGTTGCTCTGCCTCCCTTATTTGTCAGTTTTTTTAAAAAAAACACTGGGATTTTGGTTAGAAAGATATTATTGTATACATTAATTTGGTAGGGATTGGTATTTTTATGATGGAAGTCTTCCATATGGGAATGTGGTGCATCTTTCATTTATTCAAGTTTTCTCAATTATATAGGTTTCCCTGCCCCACTCTCCATAGGACAAGCTCCTTTCTTCTACATTTATCGAACTGTATTTTATAGATTTGTACCACTTCTAGTATAATTTTTTCTATTTCAATTTCTAACTCAAAATTATTAGTACGAAGAATTTTATCACAGCCACTGTGCCATATTGCTTCTCAGTTGCTGAGAAAGATGTAATAAAATCTATGATTGCACAGTTGTCTATTTCTCCATTAAATTCTGTCAACTTTTTCTCTGCATATTTTCACATTATGTCATAGGCACATATTATTTTATAATTGCCATCTTTTTCTGCAACAATATCACATTGTTTTATTCTAATTTTATAATACTTTTTGATATGCGGTATGTCTTAGCACCCTAATCCTTTCTCTTATTCAGGAGTGTCATGGACCATGTATGTTCCACATAAATTTTGGAAACAGTTTGTCAAGGTCTTAAAAAAAAAATCATCTCACTTCCCTATTTCAAAACTTACCACAAAGCTATAGCAATCAAGCGTAGTATTTACAGAAACACAGACATAGATCAATGGTACAGAACAGAAAATCCAGAAATAAATCCTTACATTTATGATCAACTGATTTTTTTTACAAGGGTGTCAAGATAATTTGATGGAGGGAAAGAACAGTCTTTTCAACAAATATTGCTGGAACACCTGGATATCCACATACAAAAGAATGAGGGGGTCCCTGATTTACACCCCACAGAAAAATTGACTCAAAATGGACCAAAGACCTACATATTAGTTGAAACAATAAAACTCCTAAAATAAAACATAGAAATAAATTTTTGTGACTGTCAGTTATGCAAGCTTTTTAATGATATGATATTAAGACAAATGATTAAAAAAGAAAAAAGTTAAAGACTTTTGTCCTGTAAAAAATTCCATCAAAGAAAGTAATGATGACCTACAGAATGAGAGAAAATATTTGCAAATCATATATCTGAATAGGGATGTGTATTGAAAAATAACTCTTAAAACTCAATAATTAAAGGGTAAGTAAGCAATTGAAAATAGACAAGGCTCTGAAGAGACATTCTCCAAAGGAAATATACAAATGGCCAACAGCAACATAAAAATACACTCAACATCATTAGCCATCAGGAAAATGCAAATCAAACACACACTAAAGGATATGACTTACCACTGCACAACCACTAACTGACTATAATTAAAAAATAGACAGTCACAATTGTTTTGAGGCTGTAGAGAAATGGGAGAAGGCAGCCTCTATAAAAAATAGTTTGGCAATTCCTCAAAATGTTAAGCATAAAGTGACCATGTGACCCAGTAATTCTACTCTAATCTGTATATATATAAGAAATGAAAGCCTACATTCATACAATAACTGGTATGCAAATGATCATAACAACACTATTTATAATGGCAAAAAATAGAAACCACCCATGTGTCCATCAACTGAAGGATAAACAAAATATTAGTTGTATCAGCACAATGGAATATTATTCGGCAATAAAAAGGAATGAAGCACTGTTATATAATGTACCATAGGCCCACCCTGAAAACACTATGCTATGTCAAAGAAGCTAATCGCAAAGACTACATATTATATAACTTAATTTATATGAAATGTCCAGAATAAAAAATCTATACAGATAGAAAGTAGATTAATGGTTTCCTAAGGCTGGTGTTGGGGAGGCGGGAGAAGATGGTGATTTGGGAATGGGCAGTGAATGTCAGTGATTAGAATGTTTACTTTTGAGTTAATGAGAATGTTCTAAAATTAGGTCATGGTGATGGTTGTTCAGCTCTGGGAATATACTAAAAATCTGTTGAATTGTATATTTTGAATGTGTGAATTTTGTAACATGTGAATTGTATCTTAACAAGGCTGTTTTGACAAAATCTGAAAATTTTGATTAAAACTGCATTGCATTTATAGCTCAATACATGAAGAATTATCATTTCTATATTAATGAGTCTTTATTTCCAAAAACATGGCTATTGTGAAGAATGCAGATATAATCTGTCACAATGATACAACAGTGTAACTAATAAAAGTCAGATGTGAAAAAAAGGTGAGAAGTCATTTGCTTATGTCAATATTTTCATCTAAAAGCAGGGTGCTGGTGATTCCAAGTAATTATTTAAAACTGAAAAGTGAAATAATATAATCATAAGCCAATTTATAGTTAAAACAATGAGCAAAAGTAATAATAAAGTAATAACAATATAATTTGCCCAAATCAGGTGGTAGAAAAATCAAAAAGGAAGTGGGAACAAGGAAAAGTATACTAATTTCATGATTACAGACATGATAAAAGTGTCATAGATACCATCTAAATGGAAAATTAATGGTATTATATAAAACCATAGCTATAAAAGTAACACCAAGGAGAATTAAATAAACTATGGATCTTCCAAATTATCAGAGGGAATAAAGAAATCAAAGCAAAGAAAATACACACTGGATAATTAAAAAGAATCATAATATAAAACAAACGACAACAATAAGCCCAAACATATGTTACAACCAATAATGTAAATGGAATAAACCTGCCTATAAAAATGCAAATATTATTTCATATTATTAAGCAAATGCTAAACTATCCTAAAAATAAGACAAACATCAGAGACAATATTCTCTAATTACAATGCAATAAAAGACAATAAAATAATAAAATCAGCAACAACATAAAGATTCCACTACCTGAGAACTTAAAAAAAACTCAAGCATTTCTTGCAAAGGGGAAACAAACATAAGTTGCAGAACAACTATGAAATAAATCTTGAAAAAGAAGACTGATAAAGACAGACTATTATTCTAGATAGTAAAACCTATAATAAAGTCAGTATAATTAAAATTGTTTTTTTTTGCTGGCCACAGGCAGGTAGAGTAAAGAATGCAGAAACAGACCCAAATATAAGTATCTAGTATCATTTTATGTTAGTGGGAAAAAGATGAGTTACTCAATTGTGTCAGAAAAAATTTCCATTTGGGAAAAAATCACTTACACTAAAATAAATTACACACAGATCAAAGGTTTAAATAGGTTTACTATATGTTTGTTATTATGCAACTATCAATTTACCATAATAATCTTAGACTAAGAATAACCTTTTCAGGGTGTGATTGAAAAGTTATAATCTATCAAAGAATATACTGATAAACATTTTCATAGATTGGAGAAAATATGTGTAGCACATATGACAGATAAATGATTACTTTTTAAAGTAGAAAGGATTCTCATACCAATATAAAAATAGCAACAACCCAATACAATTTTATTTCCTTCATATTAAGGAATGTCTGTTTTTAAATCTCAATACATATTCCCAATATTATCTCCAGACACATATGAATTTCTACTTCACAATCTAGTAAATGTGAAATATTGTTTTCCCATTTTAAAAATCTTTATTAATCTATTTAGTTTTAATATTTATTCTTATTCTTTGAGATGGAGTCTTGTGATATCGACCAGGCTGGTCTTGAACTGCCAGGCTTAAGTGACCCTACTGCCTCAGCCTCCAGAGGAACTGAGATTACAGGTTTATGCCACCACACCTGGCTTCTCTGTTTGGTTTTAAACATCATCTCTTTGTTAATGTGTTTTATCTAATGAAATTGACCAGTAATCTCTAGTTAATGCTAATGAGAATAAAAATTTTCCTTTTTGCCATTTGTATTTATTCTGTGATGAATTTTCTATCAAATACTTCATTCGCTTTTCTAACAAAGGGTTTTTTAGTCTCGTTAGTTTGTAAGGTATTTTGGAGGTGCTGGAATCACTAGATCATTTTCCATTCAAACTTAATTCACTTTTTGCTCCTTTAAAAGCAAATTTCTTTAACTTCATTCTTTCATTTACTGACCATTTTAAAATTCAATGGGAGATTTTCCATTTTTTAATAACTTACAATTTTTCTCTTTATAAAAACTGTTCATAACATTTTAAAATTTACTGTTACACTACTAGATATCTAATGTTTTAACATCAGTCTTTGGATAAGCAATTAAATAATCCACATTAGTTAAATAAAAATATTAATTCAACACTAAACTTACATTGGATAAATCTGAGATTCTTGACTTTAGTCTGAGATCAATGTCTTTCTTTGAGTTCTTTGGTGTGTTAAAAGATACATAACTTCGAATTGTTGCTGATAATAATCCATCAGTCCATTCCATAGTATTAGGATCCAGTTGTCCATATAGTTCACTGAGAGTGATACACTTTGGATTTAAAACACAAATGTCTACTTTTCCTTTTCTTCCTGAAATCTGAGAATAATTCAGTGTAGTTTTTAAAGACACTAACTATAGAACAATTATTTAGTTTATTTGCATTCTAATAAGAATTAAAAGGTTACAGGAGAAATCCTTCACACCAAAAAAAAAAAAAAAAAAGACTTTATATAAAGGTAGCAATTTGCAAGGAACAGTAAATATTGACTTGTTAAAATTAGCCATAATATACAAATCATTCTTTTAAAAAAACTGTAATACTACAAACAGTACCGCCAGAAAAAATGGGAAAAAATCTGTGTCTAATCCAGGAACACAGTATATAAACTGGCATGTAACATGTCTGGGGACTGGGTTGAGTATAGAAGTGAAAGACAGTAGAAAACACTTTTAAGCTTAAGGTCAGAATTGGCCCTGAAATAAACCTTATTTGCGATATTTTAACCTGTCTTGCCAGAATATCTGGTCTCGTTTTATGTATCTCAGATGTCAGGCAGAAAAATTGGCAGGCACTTCTTCAGAGAGATTACAGACCTGTGGAAGCCTAGGGCAAGAGATGACAGCTAGAAACATATGACAGACCATATAAGGCCTCAGGGAGAAGCCTGGGTAAAATCTTTGGGAAATTTAGATATTCATATAGGGGAATTCTGAAAGCCATATGCATCAAGATGTATGCAGAAAGACCTGAGATGAATTGAAACTTTCATCTTAGCTTGATCACTAGGCTCAGAGCAGGCACAGCTAATCAGTCAAAAACTACCCCAGCACAGAGCAAGTGTGAGGAAACTGGAAAGCAGTGTAAGAACAAGTAGGAACTACCATTAAGGAGATAGAAATAATAAAAGGGAACCAAATAGAGTTTATAGAGCTGAAAAATAAAATAGTTGAAATAAAAAATCAACAGTGGCATTCAATAGCAGATTTGAGCAGATAGAAAAAAGAATGAGCAAACATGAAGATAAGGAAGCTGAAATTACCCATTTCAAGAGAAGAAAAATAAATAAAATAGAGTCCAAGAGACCTATGGAAAACCATAAAACACATCAATCTATACATTATGGGAATTCCAGAAGAAGAAAAGAGAGAAAAAGTAGAAAAAATGTTGGTAGAAATACATTTTTCAATTAATGAAAGATATAAAATACAAATCCAAGAACTCATGAAACACCAAGAAAAATAAACACAAAGATATCCACACATTATAATCAAACTATTAATGTACAAAGGCAAAATCTTTAAAGTAGCAGGAGAGAGGCAATACAAGGGATCCTCAGCAAAATTAAAAGTCAATTCTCATCAGAAAGTACAAAGGCCAGAAGGCATGGGATGATACAAAGTGCTAAAACAAACAAACCAAAAACCAAAACTGTCAACCAAGAATTCTGTATGCAGCTAAACCATCCTATGAAAGTGAGGGACAAACTAAGGCATTCTCAGATAAACAGAAGCTAAATAAATCATCCCTGGGAAACCTGCCCTACTGAAAATGCTGAAGGAATGGATAAAGGGATAAATGCTTCAGGCTCAAATGAAAAAAACAATAAACAAAAACTCAGACTCACAGGAAGAAATAAACATCTACAGTTAAGGTAAATATAAAAGCCACTATTATTTAATTTTTAATTTGTAACTCCTCTTTTTTCCTATATAATTAAAAAATGCATAAACCATAATGATGCATCTATATTAATGGGTACACAATATGTAAAGATACAGTTTGTAACAACATAAAGCAGGGAACAGAGCTGGGAAGGAGCAGAATTAATGTCTGCTATTGAAGTTAAGTTGGTATCAGTTCTACCAGATTGGTAGTTAAGTGTTTGCTAGGGCTGCCACAACAAAATACCACAGCCTGGGTAACTTAAACAACAAATTTATTTTCTCACAATTCTGAAGAGTAAAAGTCTAAGATCAAGTTGATAGCAGGTTTGATTTCTTCAAAGGCCTCACTCCTTGACTTGCCGATAACTGCCTTCTCACTGTGTCTTCATGTGGTCTTTTCTCTGTGCATACACACACCTCTGATGTTTCTTTGTGTTTGTAAATTTCCGTTTCTTATAAGTACACAAGTCAAATTGGATTAGGGCCTGCTGTAATAGCCTCATTTTAACTTAATCACCTCTTTAAAGATTGTATCTCCAAATATACTGTAATCCTCCCTTTTCTATAGTTTCACATTCTGCAGTTGCATTTACCTGTGGTTAACTGCAGTCCAAAAATATTAAATGCAAAATTCTAGAAATAAACAATTTGTAAGTTTTAAATTTCATGCTATTTTGAGTAGTTTCATGAAATCTTGCATCATCTTGCTCTGTCCCACCTGGGACTTAAATCTACCTGCTAATTAGTCACTCAGTAACAACTCAGTTATCAGATTGACAGAACACAAGAAGGGTGAGTACAGTACAACAAGATATTTTGAGAGATAGAGACCACATTCACATAATTTTTATTACATCATATTTTTAAAAATTCTTCTATTATTAGTATTCATTGTTCATCTTTTACTGTGTCAAATTTATAAATTAAACTTCATCATAGATATTTATGGGAAAAAACAAAGTATATATAGGGTTCAGTACTATCTGTGGTCCCAGGCATCCACTGGGGGTCATGAAATGTATTCCCCATGAATAAGGGAGACGCAAACTGAGGTACTGTGGGTTGGAGATTTAACACATGAATTTTGGGTAGGGGGACACAATTCAGTCCCTAACAGATGTTAACTACAATCTCCCAGGTAACTATTTAAAAATGAGTAAAAAATGAAAAGGAAATGAAGAAGGAATCCAAATGTTACATTAGAAAAAAAATCAAACACAAAAGGCAATTTTGGAGGAATTGAGAAACAAAAAAGATACAAGACATAGAACAAAATCACAAAAAGGCAAAAGTCCATCATCAATAATCAAAATAAAATAGATTAAGTTTGCCAATTAAAAGAAGAAATTGGCATAATGATAGATTAAGTTTGCCAATTAAAAGAAGAAATTGGCATAATGAAGAAACAAAAACATGATCCAAATGTATGTTGCATACAAGAGACTGACTTTAGACCCAAAGACAATAGTTCAAATACACAGTTCGAAAGTACAACAAAGTTTTTTCAAGCAAGATGAAATGGACAAATTCCTAAAAACACACAAATTACCAAAACTGACTGAAGAAATAGAAAATCTCAAAAGATCCATAACAAATAGTTTGATTCAATAATCGAAAGCTTCCAACAAAGAACAGTCCAACTACAAATGGTAGGTAAATTCCACCAAACACTTAAAGAAGAATTAACACCAATCCTACTCAAACTCTTGCAAAAAGAAAAGAAAACTAGGAAACACTAATACATTCTATGAGGTCAGCATTACTATGATACCATATCCAAAGACGGCACAAGAAAAGGAAACTACAGACCAATAGCCCTTAAGAATATATATGCAAAAATCCTCAAAAAGATGCTAGCAAACTGAATCCAACAGCACATTTAAAGGATTATGCACCTTGACCAAGTGGGATTCATCCCAGGAATGCAAGGGTAGTTCAACATAAGAAAATCAATCAATGTAACCCACTATCATAGTAAAATGAAGGAAAGAAACCACAAGATCATATCAAAAGGCAAAGAAAATGCATTTGACAAAATTTCACACCTTTTCATGGTAAAAAAACACTCAGAAAACTGGGAAGAGAAGTAAACTTCCTTAACATGATAAGGGGTATTTATGAAACTCAACAGTTAGCACTGTACTCAATTGGTGAAAGACTGAAATCAGGAATAAGACAAGGATTCCAAAGAATAAAATGCCTAGGAATAAACTTAATGATAGGAGAAAGATTCGTATACTGAAAACTAGAAAACTTTGCAGAAGAAATCAAAGATACAAAAATGGAAAGACATCTGTGTTCATCAATTGGAAAACTTTATTGTTAAGATGGTAGTGTTCACCAAAATGATCTGCAGGATCAACGCAATTCGTATCAAAATTCCAACGGCCTTTTCTGCAGAAATGGAAAAGCCAATTCTTAAATTCATATGGAATTGCACAGAGCCCCAAATAACCAAATAGCCAAAAAACAAAAAACAAAGTTGGAGAACTTGCACTTCTCAGTTTCAAAACTTACTACAGTAATCCCTCTTTATCCACAGGGGATACATTCCAAGGCACCTAGTGGATGCCTGAAACCACAGATATTACAGAACCATTTATATATTATGTTTTTCCCTATAGATACATACTTGTGATAAAGTTTTTTAATTTAGGCACAGTAAGATGTTAACAATAATTAATAGAACAATTAAAACAATATGATGTAATAACTTAAAACTGATATGAATGTCATCTTTGTTTCCCTCAAAATGTCTTATTGTACTGTACTCACTCTTCCTGTGATAATGATATGATAAAATGCCAATATAAAGAGATGAACTAAGGTGAATGATGTGGGCATTGTAATGTAGTGTTTAAAGCTTATTAATTGTTTATTTCTGAAATTTTCCATTTAATGCTTTTGGACCACAGTTGACCATAAGTAACTGAAACTGTGCAAAGTAAAACCATGGATACAGGGAGACTACTATATAAAACCATATAGCAATCACAACATATATATTCAGGTATAAGGAAAGACATACAGAAAAATGTAATAGAACTGTGAGACCAGAAACAAACCCAAACATCTGTGGCCAACTGATTTAAAAAAAAAAAATGCCAAGACCATTTAGTGGGGGAAAATAATAGACTTTAACAAATGGTACAGGATGAGCTGGATATCCCTACGTAAAAGAATGAAGTTGGACCCCTACACTTCACATCAAGAAAGGGAAAAGACATCTCACAAAACAGGAAAAAAATATTTGCAGATCACAATCTGATAAGAGTTTTGTGTCCAGAACATATAAAGAACTCTCACAACTGAACAACAAAAAGACAACAATATAATCTAAAAATGGACAAAGACATGAACAGACATGTCTCCAGAGAAGATATACAAATGGCCAATAAGCATATGAAAAGGTATTCAACACCAAAACTACAATGAGATAGTGCTTCACATCCACTAGAATGGAAAATAACATGGGAAATAATAAATGTTGGTGAGGATATGGAGAAATAAAAAGCCTCACACATTGCTAATGGCAATTTAAAATGATGTAGTTACCGTGGAAAACACTTTGGTGGTTCCTCAAAAAGCTAAACACAGAATTACCATATGACCCAACAATTCTACTCCAAGGTATACATCCAAAGGAAATGAAAGCATACGTCTACTCAACTTGTACACAAATGTTTACAACAGTAATATTCATTACAACCAAAAGGCAGAAACAACCTAGATATATATATCTGTACATACATCTCTGCCAAAATAGGCAAACCTATAGAAACAGAAAACCAATTAGTGGCTTCCAGGGAATGGGAAGATAGGAGAATAGGGGGTGATTTCTTAATGAGAAAGGGGTGTTTTCCTGGGGTGATAAAAATATTTGGAAATTAGAGAGAGGTAGTAATTGCATAACACTGTGAATGCATTAAATGTCACCAAAATGTACACTTTAAAATGGTTTATCTAATGTGTGTGAATTTTACCTGGCAGTACATGGTGAAGTTATACCCTGCCAACCAGCAATTACATTACTGGGTATCAAATTTTTAAGGACACACACATATCTAAAGGCATATAGCAAGGAGGTTTCCTATGATAAGGAGGAAAAAGAAAGATTAGGAAATAAGGTAAATAAATTAAACAAAACTACACTAAAATAAAGAGAAGGTCTTGAACAGACCAATAAGAAGAAAGTCATAAACTAAGGATGACCAAAATAATTCCATTACCTCAGGTCCTACCACCATTCTTAAGTATGTTTATTACAATTATATCTTTAAAAAACAAAAATTTAAAACTATTAAACATGTGAGAATCATTAAATAAATTATAGTATAGTCATATATACAGAATATAGTAATTGGGATACTTGTCAGAAATGTTTAATGTCATGAGGTTAATTCTCAGCATATAACATTAGGTGAAAATTCCAAGGTTAGAAAAACTAAGATTTATTATACATGGTACTATCTCAGTTATTTCAAAATACATTTAGTGTAGAATAAATAATCAAAGCTAATACGGTAATATGTTTTCACATGTTACCGTTTTCACATTTTACTGTATTATTATTCTAGGTGATGATTCCTTCACATTTTATATTCCAAATTTCTCACAATAATACATACTATTTTTGGAATTAAAAAACTGTTTTAAATAAAGTGAATTACCGTCTTCACTGTTGTTGTGAGAATTAAAGATAATTCAAGCAAAAGTGTTTTAGCACTCTGCTTGGACCTTTTTAGGCAGTCCATACGTATTAGTTATTATTATTATTGCTGTGATAATTCACCTCTTATTAGTTATAACTGTGTAAGAACTAATTGAGATCTTTCAGGAAGGAAAATTTGCATGAAGGGAAAAGAGAAAAGAGTATGAACTACTACGTGTATCATCTTGAAGCAGGGTATTTCCCACTAACTGAAAAAAAATCCACATAACCAATAATCTGAATTTCTAAATTTTTGGAATATGTTACCAACAATAAATCACTAAGTAATTGAAGTACATACTATTTAGTGGAGTCTGACTTTATATTGAATAAAAATATATCATGACTAAGTAGGCACTATGCAAGGAATTCAAAGACAAGTTAACATTAATAAATCAACATAGTTTATTACATTAATCAGTTAAAAGATTTAAGAAATAGATGCTGAAAATAATTTAATAAATTGTAACAGCCAAATAAACCAAAATGTAATGGGAAAAGAAAGTTCCCAAGTGTGAAAAGGAATATTTATCAGCGACCAAGGTCAAATATCATATTAAATGCATAAATATTAAATACATTCCAGATAAAGTAAGGAACAAATATTATAGTTAACATTGTCTTGGAAAGTTAATTCATTAAGATGAGAATAGAAGTTATATAAATATTCAAGAAGAGACAAAATTATTTTCATTTGGAGATAATTCAATTGATACCTAAACACAATAAGAAATTAAAAGTTCATTTATTAAGGTGCCTAGATACAAAATAAATATACAAAAGTTTATTTAAACTAGTAACGATCAGTTTGAGATTTAAGTTAAAAACCCCACTCACTACGATTCTTAACTACAAAATTCCTAGCAATAAGTTTAATAAGTAATGAAAATACCAATATAAAGAGAACATAAAATATTAATTAAAGGTAAAATAAGATATGAACAAATACAGAAACATTTTATTTAACAGAACATTTACCTTTGAAGCAGATTTTCCTTCTGCAACTGATAAGAAGTCTGCAATTGGTAATAGTGTTAATGCTTTTTCCAAAATTTTTCTGACTGTTGTCTTTCCTCCACCTGTTGGGCCCACTAACATCACACCAACACAAACCTAAAACAAAATTTACAGATTTATTCATTCATTAATGATTTTAAGTTTATTTACAAATATATCTCTACATCCAATAACTATTTTATTTTTTGTGGCTATAATAAATGAATCTGTATTCTTTATTTGGCTCTCAGCATAAATGTTATTTGTGTATAGAAATGCTACTTTTACATTGATTTTGTGTCCTGAAACTTTGCTGAAGTTGTTCACCAGATTTAGGAGTCTCTTGGCTATGTTTATTTTTATTTTTATTTTATTTTAATAATAGGTACAGAGTCATACCATCAGCGAAGAGGCATAATTTAACTTCCTCTTTTCCTGTTTGGGTGTTCTTTCTTTCTTTCTTTTATCTGGTTGTTCCGCCTAGGACTTCCCGTACTGTGTTGCATAAGAGTGGTGTGAGTGGGCATTCTTGTCGTATTCTAATTCTTAAGGGGAATGCTTTTAGTTTCCACCTATTCAATATGGCTCTTTTTTTATTTTTTTAAGGTATGTTCCTTTGATGCCTAGTTTGTCGAGAGTTTTTATCAAAAAAGGGATGTTGGATTTTATCAAATGCTTTTTCTGCATCTACTGAGACAATCATATGTTTTGCTTTTTTTTTTTTTTTCTTTGAGACAGAGTCTCGCTCTGTTGCCCAGGATGGTGTGCAGTGGTACAATCTGGGTTCACTGCAACCTCTGCTTTCCAGGTTCAAGCGATTCTCATGCCTCAGCCTCCTGAGTATGTGGAACTACAGGTGCATGCCACCACAGCTGGCTAATTATTGTATTTTTAGTAGAGATGGGGTTTCCCCACGTTGGCCAGGGTAGTCTTGAACTCCTAGGCTCCAGCGATCCACTCAACTCTGCCTCCCAAAGTCTTGGAATTGCAGGTGTGAGCCACTGTGCCCAGTCAATCATATGGTTTTTAATTCTGTTTATGTGGTGAATCACATTCATTGATTTGCATATGTTGAACCAACTTTGCATCCCAGGAATCAAGGCTTCTTGATCATGGTGAATTCATGTTTTTTGATGTCCTGCTGGATTTAGTTTGCTAGTATTTTGTTGAGGATTTTTGCATCTATGTTCATCAAAGATATTGGTCTGTAGTTTTCTTTTGTCATTGTCATATTATACTGATTTTATATAATGACTTTGGGAGTAATCCCTACTTGATTTTTTATTTGAATAATTTCATTAAGATTGGTATTAGCTCTTCTTTGTACATCTGGTAGAATTTGACTGTGAATCTTTCTGGTCCAGGGCTTTTTTTGGTTAGTAGGTTATTTGTTACAGACTCAATTTTGGAACGTGTTGTTGACCTTTTCAGGTTTCAGTTTCTTCCTGATTGAATCTTGGGAGGTTGTTTGTTTCTAGAAATTCAACCATTTCCTCTAGATTTTCTATTTTGTGTAAATAGAAGTGTTCATAATAGTCTTTGAGGATCTTTTGTATTTCTGTAGGGTAGCTTATAACATCACTTTTGTTATTTCTGATTGTACTTACTTGGATCTTCCTATTTTTTTTGTTAATCTAGCTAGTGGTCTATTGATCTTGTTTGTCCTTTCAAAAAACCAACTTTTGGTTTCATTGATCCTTTGTGTAGATGTTTGGGTCTCAATCTCTCAATTTTCTTCAGTTCTGCTCTGATTTTAGTTATTTCTTTTCTTCTACTAGCTTTGGGATTAGTTTGTTCTTGTTTTTTATAGTTCAATTGGATGCAATGCTAGATTGCTAATTTGAGATCTTTCTAACTTCTTAATGTAGGCATTCAGCGCTATAAACTTTCCTCTTAATACCGTTTTTGTCACATCCTAGAGCTGGTACCACACTACCCGTGGCTTCTAGACCTTTGCAGCACTGGGGCTTGCCCAAGGCCTGCAGCCACCACTGCCTACCTGCCATTGATATTTATTCATTGCCTGAGGCCACTTTAGTTAGCCAGTAATGATGCTGGCCAGGACTTTGATCCATCCTACCAAGGCAGGTGATTCCCTTCTGGCCTAGATTGGGTCTAAAAATACTGTTCAGGAGTATCTGCCTGGAATCAGGGTCCACAAGGCTCTTCTGGTACTCTAGTTTACAGTGGCAGAGCTAGTACTAGGTTCCAAGGCAAAGTCCCCTGCATCCTTTCCTCTCCTTCTAAGTGCAAGGAGTCTCCCTTCACACTGCACTGCCTGGAGCTGGGAAAAGAATGACATGGGCTCTGCATAGCTGCTGCAGTTGATATCATGCAGGGCCACACCCAAAGCCCCCAGCCTCACAGATCAGCACAGCATTGACATCACCCAAGGACTGTTGTACTATGGCCTGCCTACAACAGAATTTTATTCGGGACCTGAGCCCACTTCAGTCAGCCAAGGGTGAATTGGGTCAGGACTTGAGTTTCTCCCACTGGGATGACAGATTCCTTTCTGGTCCACAGTGAGTCTAAATACTCTCTTCGTGGTCACCAGCCTGGAATCAGGGGCCATGGTGTTATGCCTAGTGTTGTCTTTTATTGTGGCAGGGCCAGTACTAAATGCAAAGTCTCACACACTTTCCTCTCTCTCTCTCTCAAGTGGACAGAATCTTTCCCTGGGCTCTGTGCTGCCTGGGGTTGGGGTAGGGCTAGTGTAGGCAGTGTGAGACTGTTCTTTCTACTTTTTTCAATGTGTCTTTTCTGTTTTTATGGTAAAATTAGGTACTCTGATCTCTTACCTAATTACTTAGCTCTTGTGAAGGCATTTTCTTGTGTGGATAGTTGTTCAATTTGATGTTATTTCAAGGGTATGAGTCCTTGAAGGTTCTATTCCACCATCTAGCTCTACCTTATCCTCCCTAAAAGTGTTAGATATTCACATTTCCCATTTTTAAATTGTCTGGATTTTTTTTAAGATGCCAGTTGATGATCTATTTTTTCCCATGTGAATAACCATTTTTCCAAGACTCTTCCTTACTGGTTTGCTACTTCTATCATGTATGAAGTGTCCACATTTAATAAGGTTAATTTCTTAATTAATTTCTTTTTATTTTATTTTATGAGATGAAATCTCACCCTGTTGCCCAGGCTGGAGTGCAATGGTGCGATCTTGGTTCACTGCAACCTCTGCCTCCAGGGTTCAAGTGATTCTTCTACCTCAGCTCTCAGATAGCTGGGATTACAGGCATATGCTGTCATTCCTAGCTAATTCTTTTTGTATTTTTATTTTTTTAGTAGAGACAGGGTTTCACCATGTTGGCCAGGGTGGTCTCAAACCACTGACCTCAAGTGATCCACCTGCCTCGGCCTCCCAAAGTGCTGGAGTTTCAGGCATGCGCCACCACACCCAGCGATTTCTTCTATATTTTGTTCTTTTGGTTTATTTATCTGAATGACAGGACAGAATAGAAAATCGAGAAATAAAGCCACGCATCTACAACCATCTGATCTTCAACAAAACTGACAAAAATAAGCAGTGGGAGGAGATAACTAAACTATGCATCCGACAAAGGTCCAGTATCCAAAATCTATAAGCAACTTAAAGAATTCAGCAAGCAAGCAAACAAATAAATAAATAAATAACTCCATTAAAAAGTGGGCAAAGGAGATGAACAGACACTTCTTAAAAGAAGACATATAAGAGGCCAATAAACATATGAAAAAATGCTCATATCACTAATTATCAGAGAAAGGAAATCAAAACCACAATGAATTGGTTTCACATTAATTAGAATGGCTGTTACTGCTACTAAAAAGCAAAATAAAAACATACGCTGGTGATGCTGTAGAGAAAAGGGCATACTTATACACTGTTGGTGAGAATGTAAATTAGTTCAGTCACTGTGGAAAGCAGTTTGGAGATGTCTCAAAGAACTAAAAATAGAACTACCATTTGCCCCAGCAATCTTATTACAGGGTATGTACCCAAAGAAAAATTAATCATTATTCCAAAAAGGTATCTACATTCATATGTTCACTGCAGCACTATTCATAGTAGCAAAGACACTAAATCAACCTAGGTGCCCATTAACAGTGGATTGGATCAAGAAAATATCACAAATATACACCATAAAACACTATGCATCCATAAAAAAGAATGAAATCAAGTCCTTTGTAGCAACATGGATGCAGTTGGAGGCTATTATCTTATACAAATTAGCACTGAAATGGAAAACCAAATATCACAAGTTCTCACTTATAAGTAACAGGTAAATATTAAGTACACATGGGCAGAAAGTTGGTAACAACAGACATTAGGGACTCCAGAAGGAGGGAGGAAGGGAAGGGAGCAAGGGTTGAAAAAATTCCTATTGTGTGCTATGTTCACTATCTGGATAATGGAATAAATAGAAGCCCAAACCTCAGCATCACACAATATAACCATGTAACAAACCTGTATATGTACCCTGTAGGTCTAGAATAAAAACTTAATTTAAAATAATGCATTAGAGGGTCTTAACAGTAGAACAGATCCATCAGAACAAACAGTGAGCTCAAAGACAGGCTATTTGAAAGTATTCAGTGGTACAGTTTGAATATTTGTCACCTTCATAACTCATGTTGAAATTTGATGTCTGATGGAGATGGGGCCTAATAAGAAGTATTTATATCTTGTAGAGGATCCTTTATGAATAGATTAATGCCTTCCCTATTACAGTTCCTTCAAGAGTTGGTTATTAAAGAAAGCCTGGCATCTTGCCCATCTCTCTCTTGTTTCCTGTCTTACCATGTTATATCTACACATGGCAGCTCCCTTTCACTTTCTGTCATGCGTGGAAGCAGCCAGAGGCCCTCACCAGGTGCCAAATCTTGAACTTTTCAGTCATCAGAATTATGAACCAAATAAACCTCTTTTCTTTATAATTTACTCAGCCTCAGATATTTCTTTACAGCAACACAAAACAGACTAAGACACATAGTGAGAGTAGAGTAACAGACAAGAATGAAATTGAAGGATGCTCATGACATCTGTGGAATAGCATCAAAAGAGCATATATAAAAGTCACTAGCCTTCGAGAGAGAGTGAGAAAGAAAAAGGGGTAGGATGCTTATATCAAGAAATAATAACAGAAAACTTTACAAATGTAGAGAATGACATAAATATCCAGATACAGAAAGATCAAAGATCACCAAGCAGATTTAACTCAAATAAGACTACTTCAAGGCATATAATAAACTCTGAAAGATCAAGGACAGGAGAGGATCCCAAAAGCAGAAAGAGAAAGAAGCAAGTAACACTTAAAGGGGTCCTGATACATCTGGCAGCAGACTTTTCATTGGAAACCTTAGGGGCCAGAGACAGTGGGATCATATATTTGAAGTCCTGACAGAAAAAAACTGCCAACTGAGAATACTTTAGCCAGAAAACCCATTCTTCTAACATGAAGGAGAGTAGAAAACTTTCTCAGACATGCAACAGCTGAGGGGATTCATCACCATAAGACCCGTCTTACAAGAAATGCTAAAAGGAGCTCTTCAATCTGAAGGAAAATTATGATAACATGTGACAAGAGAAATTTGAAGGTGTAAAGCTCACTGATAAAAGCAGGTATACCAAAATTCACATTACCTAATACTGTAATTGTGGTGTGTAAAATATTCATGTCTTTAATATGAAGACTAAAAGAGAAAAATGTCAAAAACAATAACTAAAACAATTTATTGTGAGATAGACAGTATAAAAAGATGTAAATGGAGATATCCACAAGTTGAAAGGTGGGGAAGATGGAATTATAATATGGAGATTTTTAGTTTAGTTTGTTTCTTTTCATTGTAAGAACAGAAGAAAGGAAAAGAGGAGTTACAAAAACAACCAGAAAATAAGTAACAAAATGGCAGTAGCAAGTTCTTACACATCAATAATAACCCTGAATGTAAATGAACTAAATTCTCCAATTAAAAGACAGAGGGGCTAAATAGATTAAATAAAACAAGACTCAACTATAAGCTGCCTGCAGGAAACTCATGTCCCCTATAAAGACACATATAGACTGAAAGTCAATGCATAGAAAAAGATATTCCATGCAAATGGAAACCAAAAACAGCAGGAATAGCAATACTTATACAGATAAAATAGATTGTAAGTCAAAAACTGTAAAAAGAGAAAAAGGACATTATATAATGATAAAAGTGTCAACACAACAAGATAATATAATAATTGTAAATATCTATGCACTCAACACTGGATCATCTAATTATATAAAGCAAATATTAACAGATCTAAAGGGAGAGATTGACTGCAATATGATGTATTAGTCTGTTATCACACTGTTAATTAGGACATATCCAAGACTGGATAATTTACAAAAGGAAGAGGTTCAATTGGACTTTACAGTTCCACGTGGCTGGGGAAGCCTCACAATCATGGCAGAAGGCAAGGAGAAGCAAGTCACACCTTATATGGATGGCAGCAAGCAAAAAGAGCTTGAGCAGGAAAACTTCCCCTTGTAATAACCATCAGATCTCACAAGACTTACTATCATAAGAACAGCATGGGAAAGACTTGATCCATAATTCAATTACCTCCTACTGGGCCCCTCCCACAACACATGGGAATTCAAGATGAGATATGGGTGGGGACACAGCCAAACCACATCATTCCACCCTTGGTCCCTCCCAAATCTCATGTCCTCAAATTTCAAAACCAGTCACGCCTTCCCAAAGGTCCCCCAAAGTCTTAACTCATTTCAGCATTAACTCAAAAGTTCACAGTCCAAAGTCTCATCTGAGACAAGGCAAGTCTCTTCTTCCTATGGGCTTGTAAAATCAAAAGCAAGTTAGTTACTCCCTAGATACAAACGGGGGTACAGGCATTGGATAAACATAGCCTGATATAATTTGGCTGTGTCCCACCCAAATCTCAACTTGAATTATATCTCCCAGAAATCCCATGTGTTGTGGGAGGGACCCAGAGGAGGCAATTGAATCATGGGGGCTGGTCTTTCCCCTGCTATTCCTGTGATAGTGAATTAAGTCTCATGAGATCTGATGGGTTTATCAGGTGTTTCTACTTTTTCTTCCTCATTTTGCTCTTGCCACCACCATGTAAGAAGTGCCTTTTGCCTCCCTCCATGGTTCTGAGGCCACCCCAGCCATGTGGAACTGTAAATCCAATGAAACCTCTTTTTCTTCCCAGTCTTGGGTCTCTCTTTATCAGCAGCATGAAAACAGACTAATACACAGCCATTCCAAATGGGAGACATTGGCCAAAACAAAGGAGCTACAGGCCTCATGTAAGTACAAAATGCAGCAGGGCAGTCAAATCTTAAAGCTCCAAAATGATCTCCTTTGACTTCACATCTCACATCCAGATCATGTTGATGCAAGAGGTGGGTTCTGCTCATCTTAGACAGCTCTGCCCCTGTGGCTTTGCAGGGTACAGCCTCTTTCCTGGCTGTTTTCATTGGCTGACATTGAGCATCTATGGCTTTTCCAGGTGCACAGTGCAAGCTGTCAGTGGATCTATCATTCTGGGTTCTGGAAGATGGTGGCCCTTTTCTAACAGCTCCACTAGATGGTGTCCCAGAAGACTCTGTGTGGGGGCTTTGACCCCACATTTCCCTTCTGTACCACCCTAGCAGAGGTTCTCCATGAGAGCCCCACCACTGCAGAAAACTTCTGCCTGGACATCCAGGCATTTCCATACATCCTCTGACATCTAAGCAGAGGTTCCCAAACACCAGTTCTGGACTTCTGTGCACTTGTAGGCACAACACCACATGGAAGCTGCTAAGGCTTGAGGCTTGCACCCTCTGAAGCCATGGCTGGAGCTCTATGTTGTCCTCTTTCAGGCTGCACACAGCACAGGGACCCTGGGTCTGGCCCATGAAACCATTTCTTCTTCCTAGGCCTCCAGGCCTGTGATGGGAAGTGCTGCCGTGAAGACCTCTGACATGCCCTGGAGACATTTTCCCCAGTGTCTTGGGGATTAGCATGTGGATCCCCATACTTATGCAAATTTCTGCAGCTGGCTTGGATTTCTCCTCAGAAAATGAGATTTTCTTTTCTATTGTATTGTCAGGCTGCAAATTTTCCAAACTTTTATGCTCTGCTTCGCTTATGAAATGGAATGCCTTTAAACAGCACCCAAATCAGCTCTTGAATGCTTTGCTGCTTAGAAATTTCTTCTGCCAGATACCCTAAATCATTTTTCTCAAGTTCAAAGTTCCACAAATCTCAAGGGCAGGGGCAAAATGCTGCCAGTCTCTTTGTTAAAACATAACAAGAGTCATCTTTACTCCAGTTCCCAAAAAGTTCCTCATCTCTATTTGAAACCACCTCAGTTTGGACCTTATTTTTCATATTGCTATCAGGCTTTTGGTCAAAGCCATTCAACAAGTCTCTAGGAAGTTCCAAACTTTCCCACATTTTCCTGTCTTCTTCTGAGCCCTCCAAACTGTTCCAATCTCTGCCTGTTACCCAGTTCCAAAGTCGCTTCCACATTTTCAGGTATCTTTTCAACAACACCCCACTCTACTGGTACCAACTTACTGCATTAGCTGTTTTCATGCTGCTGATAAAGACACACCCAAGACTGGGCAACTTATAAAAGAAAGAGGTTTAATTGAACTTACAGTTCCACATGGCTGGGGAAGCCTCACAACAATGGCAGATGGCAAGGAAGAGCAAGTTACCTCTTACATGGGATGGCAGTAAGCAAAAAGAGCTTGTGCAAGAAAACTCCCCATTATAATAACCATCAGATCCCATGAGACTTACTAACTATCATGAGAACAGCACGGGAAAGACCTGCCCCCATAATTCATTTACCTCCCACAACACGTGGGAATTCAAGATGAGATTTGGGTTGGGACACAGCCAAACCATATTATACAATAACAGTAGGAGATTTCAACACGCAACTGTCATCAATGGATAACTCATATAGATAGAAAATAAATAAACATAGGAGTTAAACTGTACTCTAGATCAAATGAACCTAACAGAATATTTCACCCAACAGATATAACATAGACATTATTTTTAACAGCACATGGAACATTTTCAAAGACAAACCATATATTAAGCCACAAAACAAGTCTTCACAATTTTTTAAAAATGGAGATCCTATCAAGTATCTTTTCTGAGAACAATGAATTAAAACTAACAATCAGTAACAGGACGAACTTTGGAAACTACAAATATGTGGAAATTAACGTGCTCATGTACAACCAATGGGTCAATGAAAAAAATTAAAAAATAATTTTAAAAATTCCTTGAGACAAATGAAAATGGAAACACCACATACCCAAACCAAGAGGATATAGCAAAAGCAGGGAAGGAAGGAAGTTGGATAAACATAGTGCATCCCTTCCTTTAAGAAGGAAGTTTGGCTGGGTGTGGTGGCTCACGCCTGTAATCCCAGCACTTCAGGAGTCTGAGGTGGGTGGATCACGAGGTCAGGAGTTCAAGACCAGTCTAGGCAACATAGTAAAGCCCTGTCTGAACTAAAAATACAAAAATTAGCTGGGCACGGTGGGTGCCTGTAGTTCCAGCTACTCAGGAGGCTGAGGCAGGAGAATCGCTTGAACCCTGGAGGTACACAGCTTATGCAGGAAAATAATAACCATCAGATCCTGTGAGTCTTACTAACTAAGTCTCAGAAGTGAGCTGAGATTGCACCACTGCACTCTAGCTTGGGGGACAGAGCAAGACTTCATCTCAAAAAAAAAAAAAAAAAAAAAAAGAAGGCAGTTTATAGCAATAAACATCTACATCAAAAAAGTAAAAAGATCCAAAATCAACACTTACACCTCAAGAAACTAGAAAAATAAGAACAATCAAAACCCAAATGAGAAGAAAAAAAAATAAAGATGAGAGAATAGGGAGGAAAAAATACAAAAGATCAATAAAACAAACACCTTGTTTATTGAAAAGATTTTAAAAAATCAACAAATCTTTCACTAGACTAACAATAAAAGACTCAAATAAATAAAATCAGAGGAGAAAAAGGAGACATTATAGCTGATAACACAGAAATACAAAGGATCATAAAAGACTACTATGAACAACTACATCCCAACAAATTAGAAAATGTAGAAGAAATGAATATATTCCTGGACACATATAACTTATCAAGATTGAATTATGAAGAAAAGAAAACCTACGCAGGTCAATAATGAGTAATAAAGAGTTTTCCATCAAAGAAAAGCCCAGGATGTGATGGCTTCACTGCTGAATTCTACCAATCATTTAAAGAAGAACTAATACCAATTCTACTCAGACTCTTCAAGAAAATGATTCCCAATGTGTTCTATGAAGCTGGCATTACTCTGATATCAACACCAGACAAGAACACAACAAAAAAGGAAACCACTGACTAATATCCTCGATGAACATAGATGCAAAAATTCTGAACGTAATACTAGCAAACTGAATTCAACAAGACATTAAAAAGATCATTCACCATGATCAAGTGGGATTCATCCCAGCAATGCAGGGATTGTTCAACATATGCAAAACAGTAAACATGATATATCTCATTAACAAAATCAGGGACAAATACCACATTATCATTACTACAGATGCTTAAAAAGCATTTGTAAAAATCAGCATACCTTTATAATAAAAAAAAAAAACCTTAAACAAACTGGGCATAGAAGGGACATACATCAACACAATAAAGCCAATATATGACAAACCCACAGCTAACATCATACTGAACAGGGAAACGTTGAAAGCCTTTCTTCTAAGATCTGGGACAAGGTGAGGATGCTCACTTTCACTGCTTTTCCTCAAAATATTACCTGAAGTTCTAGCCAGAGCCATTAGGCACGAGAAAGGATAAAAAGGATCCAAATTAGAAAGGAGGAATTTAAGCTGTCCTATTTACAGATGACATGATCATCTATACAGAAAGTACTAAAGACTCCACCAAAAAGCGTTTAAAACTAATAAATGAATTTAATAAGGTTGCAGAATACAAAATCAACATACAAAAATCAGTAGCATTTCTATATGCCAGTAGCAACACTGACTGAGAAAGAAACCAAGAGAGCATTCTATTTATAATAGCTACAAAAATATGCAATACCTACAACATGAAAGATCTCTACAAAACATCTATCATCATCTATAAAACACTTATTAAAGAAAGTAAAGAGGACACAAATAAATGGAAAAGTATCCTGTGTTCATGGATTGGAAGAATTAATATTGTTAAAGTGTCCACATCCACATTGCCCAAAGTGATCTTTAGGTTCAGTGCAATCAATCTCTGTCAAAATAACAATAACTTTATTCACAGAAATAGAAAAAAATCTTAAAATTCATCTGTAAGTGCAAAATACCCCAAACTCATGCAATCTTGAACAAAAAGAACATGGCTGAAAGCATCACATCACCTGACTTCAAAATATAATACTAAGCTATAATAACACAAATGGCAAGGTATGGGCAGAAAAACAGACATCTGCATCTATAAGTGCATTGAATAAGCAATTCTGGGAAAATTGGATAGCCACAAAGAAAAGAAAAAAACTAGACCCCTATCTCTCACCATATTAAACAAAAATCAACTCTAAACAGATTGAAGACTTACAACTCTAAACAGACTGAAGACTTCTGGTAGTGCAACTACTAGAAGAAAACATAGGAGAAATGCTTCCTGAAATTGGAGTGGGCAATAATTTTAAAAATAAGGCCTCAGAAGCACATGCAACAAAAGCGAAAATAGACAAACGGGATTACATGAAACCAAAAAGCTTATGCACAGCTAAGAAAACAATGAATTGAAGAGACAAGTTACTGAATGGAAAAAAGTATTTGCAAACTATGTATCTTATAAAGGGTTAATATCCATAATATATAAGGAACTCAACTCAGTAGCAAAAAAACTAATCTGATTTTAAAATGGGCAAAAAACCTGAATAGACATTTCTCAAAGGAAGCCACACAAATGATCAACAGATATATGAAAAAATATTCACAACACTAATCATCACGGAAATGCAAATCAAAACCAC
Organism: Theropithecus gelada; assembly: GCF_003255815.1. Taxonomy (NCBI): domain Eukaryota; kingdom Metazoa; phylum Chordata; class Mammalia; order Primates; family Cercopithecidae; genus Theropithecus; species Theropithecus gelada. The sequence continues at coordinate 140,499,496 of NC_037668.1, forward strand.
AATGAGATATCACCTCACTCTAGTAGAATGACTACTATCAGAAAAACAAAAAATAACATGTTGGTGAAGATGTGGAGAAAAGGGAACTCTTATACAATGTTGGTGAAAATGTAAATTAGTACAAACATTATGAAAAACAGTATGAAGGTTCCTCACAAAAGCAAAAATAGAACTACCATATGATCCAGCAGTCCTATTACTGGGTATATATCCAAAAGAAATGGGATCAGTATGTTGAAGAGACATCTGCATTCCCATGTTTACTGCAACACTATTTATAATAGACAAGATATGGAATCAGCCTAAATGTTCTTCTACAGATGAATAAAGAAAATATATATATATACACACAAACATACACACATATATATGTGTACATATATGTAACATATACATACATAAATACACACACAGGAATATTATTTAGCCATAAAAATGAAATCCTGACATCTGCAGCAACATGGATGATTATGTTAAGTGAAATCAGCCAGGCACAGAAAAACAAACACTGCATCATCTCATCGTATGTAGAATCTTATAAAGTTCATTTCATAGAAAAAGAAAGAATAGTGGTTATTAGAGGCTGAGGAGGGTTGGGGTTGGGTACCAGGAGACATTTGTCAATATGCACATATTTGGGAAGAATATGTTCTGGTGTTTTACCACACAGTAAGATGACTATAGAAAACAACAAAGTAGTGCATATTTCACAATAGCTAGAAGATAAGATTTTGGATGTTGTCACCACAAATAGATAATAAGCATTTAAAGCAATCGATATGGGTAATTACCCTGATTTAACCATTATACAAAGTATGCATGCATTGAGACATTACACTGTACCCCGTAAATATGTAAAATTATTATATATCAATTATAAATGAAAAACTAAAAAAACTTTTAGGAAAAATATATGGGAAATATCTTTTCAAAGACAGAGTTAAAATATTTCTAAAAATAGGACTAAAAATACAAATCATAAGGTAAAAGCCTGATAGTTCTTACTGCATTAAAAATGTCTTCTGCATTAAAACTGTCTTCTTAAAGTCCATTGATGCTAGGAAGAAACTGTATCAACTAGCGAGCAAAATAACCAGCTAATATCATAATGACAGGATCAAGTTCACACATAACAATATTAACCTTAAATGTAAATGGACAAAATGATCCAATTAAAAGACAGACTGGCAAATTGGATAAAGAGTCAAGACCTATCAGTTTGCTGTATTCACAAGACCCATCTCACATGCAGAGACACACACAGGCTCAAAATAAAGGGATGGAGGAAGATCTACCAAGCAAATGGAAAACAAAAACAAAAGCAGGGGTTGCAATCCTAGTCTCTGATAAAACAGACTTTAAACCATCAAAGATCAAAAGAGACAAAGAAGGCCATAATGGTAAAGGGATCAATTCATCAAGAAGAGCTAACTATCCTAAATATATATGCACCCAATACAGGAGCACCCAGATTCATAAAGCAAGTCCTTAGAGACTTACAAAGAGACTTAGACTCCCATACAATAATAATGGGAGACTTCAACACTCCACTGTCAATATTAGACAGATCAACGAGACAGAAAGTTAACAAGGATATCCAGGAATTGAACTCAACTCTGCACCAAGTGGACCTAATAGACATCTACAGAACTCTCCACCCCAAATCAACAGAATATACATTCTTCTCAGCACCACATCACACTTATTCCAAAATTGACCACATAGTTGGAAGTAAAGCACTCCTCAGCAAATGTACAAGAACAGAAATGATAACAAACTGTCTCTCAGACCACAGTGCAATTAAATTAGAACTCAGGACTAAGAAACTCAATCAAAACCGCTCAACTACATGGAAACTGAACAACCTGCTCCTGAATGACTACTGGGTACATTACGAAATGAAGGCAGAAATAAAGATGTTCTTCGAAACCAATGAGAACAAAGATACAACATACCAGAATCTCTGGGACACATTTAAAGCAGTGTGTAGAGGGAAATTTATAGCACTAAATGCCCACAAGAGAAAGCTGGAAAGATCTAAAACTGACACCCTAACATCACAATTAAAAGAACTAGAGAAGCCAGAGCAAACACATTCGAAAGCTAGCAGAAGGCAAGAAATAACTAAGATCAGAGCAGAACTGAAGGAGATAGAGACACAAAAAACCCTCCAAAAATAAATGAATCCAGGAGTTGGTTTTTTGAAAAGATCAACAAAATTGATAGACCGCTAGCAAGACTAATAAAGAAGAAAAGAGAGAAGAAACAAATAGACGCAATAAAAAATGATGAAGGGGATATCACCACCGACCCCACAGAAATGCAATCTACCATCAGAGAATACTATAAACATCTCTACGCAAATAAACAGGAAAACCTAAAATAAATGGATAATTTCCTGGACATTTACACTCTCCCAAGACTAAACCAGGAAGAAGTTGAATCCCTGAATAGACCAATAGCAGGCTCTGAAATTGAGGCAATAATTAATAGCCTACCAACCAAAAAAAGTCCAGGACCAGATGGATTCACAGCCGAATTCTACCAGAGGTACAAGGAGGAGTTGGTACCATTCCTTCTGAAACTATTCCAATCAAGAGAAAAAGAGGGAATCCTCCCTAACTCATTTTATGAGGCCAACATCATCCTGATACCAAAGCCTGACAGAGATACAACAAAAAAAGAGAATTTTAGACCAATATCCCTGATGAACATTGATGCAAAAATCCTCAATAAAATACTGGGAAACCAAATCCAGCAGCACATCAAAAAGCTTATCCACCATGATCAAGTGGGCTTCATCCCTGGGATGCAAGGCTCGTTCAACATACGCAAATCAATAAATGTAATCCAGCATATAAACAGAATCAAAGACAAAAACCACATGATTATCTCAATAGATGCAGAAAAGGCCTTTCACAAAATTCAACAGCCCTTCATGCTAAAAACTCTCAATAAATTCGGTATTGATGGAACATATCTCAAAATAATAAGAGCTATTTATGACAAACCCACAGCCAATATCATACTGAATGGACAAAAACTGGAAGCATTCTCTTTGAAAACTGGCACAAGACAGGGATGCCCTCTCTCACCACTCCTATTCAACATAGTGTTGGAAGTTCTGGCTAGGGCAATCAGGCAAGAGAAAGAAATCAGGGGTATTCAGTTAGGAAAAGAAGAAGTCAAATTGTCCCTGTTTGCAGATGACATGATTATATATTTAGAAAACCCCATTGTCTCAGCCCAAAATCTACTTAAGCTGATAAGCAACTTCAGCAAAGTCTCAGGATACAAAATCAATGTGCAAAAATCACAAGCATTCTTATACACCAGTAACAGACAAACAGACGGTCAAATCATGAATGAACTTCCATTCACAATAGCTTCAAAGAGAATAAAATACCTAGGAATCCAACTGACAAGGGATGTAAAGGACTTCTTCAAGGAGAACTACAAACCACTGCTCAGTGAAATAAAAGACGACACAAACAAATGGAAGAACATTCCATGCTCATGGATAGGAAGAATCAATATTGTGAAAATGGCCACACTGCCCAAGGTAATTTATAGATTCAATGCTATCCCCATTAAGCTACCAATGACTTTCTTCACAGAATTGGAAAAAACTGCTTTAAAGTTCATACAGAACCAAAAAAGACCACGCATTGTCAAGACAATCCTAAGCCAAAAGAACAAAGCTGGTGGCATCATCCTATCTGACTTTAAACTATACTACAAGGCTACAGTAACCAAAACAGCATGGTACTGGTACCAAAACAGAGATCTAGACCAATGGAACAGAACAGAGTCCTCAGAAATAATACCACACATCTACAGCCATCTGACCTTTGACAAACCTGAGAGAAACAAGAAATGGGGAAAGGATTCCCTATTTAATAAATGGTGCTGGGAAAATTGGCTAGCCATAAGTAGAAAGCTGAAACTGGACCCTTTCCATATTCCTTATACGAAAATTAATTCAAGATGGATTAGAACTTAAGTGTTAGACCTAAAACCATAAAATCCCTACAAGAAAACCTAGGTAATATCATTCAGGACATAGGCATGGGCAAGGACTTCATGTCTAAAACACCAAAAGCAACGGCAACAGAAGCCAAAATTGACAAATGGGATCTAATTAAACTAACGGGCTTCTGCACAGCAAAACAAACTACCATCAGAGTGAACAGGCAACCTACAGAATGGGAGAAAATTTTTGCAATCTACTCATCTGACAAAGGGCTAATATCCAGAACCTATAAAAGACTCAATCAAATTTACAAGAAAAAAACAAACAATCCCATCAAAAAGTGGGCAAAGGATATGAACAGACACTTCTCAAAAGAAGACATTCATACGGCCAACAGACACATGAAAAAACGCTCATCATCACTCGCCATCAGAGAAATGCTAATCAAAACCACAATGAGATACCATCTCACACCAGTTAGAATGGCAATCATTAAAAAATCAGGAAACAACAGGTGCAGGAGAGGATGTGGAGAAATAGGAACACTTTTACACTGTTGCTTGGACTGTAAACTAGTTCAACCATTGTGGAAAACAGTGTGGCGATTCCTCAAGGCTCTACAACTAGAAGTACCATTTGAGCCAGGCATCCCATTACTGGGTATACACCCAAAGGATTATAAGTCATGCGGCTATAAAGACACATGCACATGTATGTTTATTGCGGCACTATTCACAATAGCAAAGTCTTGGAATCAACCCAAATGTCCATCAGTGACAGACTGGATTAAGAAAATGTGGCACATATACACTGGAATGGAATACTATGCAGCCTTAACAAAGGATGAGTTCGTGTCCTTTGTAGGGACGTGGATGCAGCTGGAAACCATCATTCTCAGCAAACTATCGCAAGAACAGAAAACCAAATACCACATGTGGTATAATACTCATAGGTGGGAATTGAACAATGAGATCACTTGGACACAGGAAGGGGAACATCACACACTGGGTCCTACTGTGGGGAGCGGGTGGGGAGGGATAGCATTAGGAAATATACCTAATGTAAATGACGAGTTAATGGGTGCAGCAAACCAACATGGCACATGTATACATATGTAACAAACCTGCACGTTGTGCACATGTACCCTAGAACTTAAAGTATAATAAAAAAAAGTCTTCTGTAAAACTGAGCACCATAGACATTTCTAAAAAGCAAAGACACAGAGAATTTACTTGCAATGCACATAACCAATAAATAATTATGATATAGGCTGGACATGGTGGTTCATGCCTGTGATCCCAGTACTTGGAGAAGTCGAGGCAGGAAGGTTGCTTAAGGCCAGGAATTTGAGACCAGCCTGGGCAACACAGCAAGACCCTGCCTCTACAAAAACTAAAGGAATTAGTCGTGCATAGTGTCATGTGCCTGCATCCCTAGATATTCAGATCACTTGAGCCCAGGAGTTGGAGGCTGCAGTGAGCTATGATTGTATCACTCCACTCCAGACTGGGTGACAGAGTGAGACTCTATTGAAGGAGAAGAAAGAAGAAAGAAGAAAAAAGAAAGAAGAAAGAAGAAGAAGAAAAAGAAGAAGAAGAACAAGAGGAGGAGGAGGAGGGAGAAAGAGAAGAAGAAGAAGAAAGGAGAAAGGAGGAGGAGGAGAAGAAAAAAAAGAAAAATTATGATATATAAATGCAAATGAAAAATCTATACGTTTGCTAAGAAAAAGACAAACAATCCAATTAAAAAATGAGTACATAACATAATCTGGCAATTCACAGAAAACTCAAATGGCTAATAAGTATAAAAAAGGATATACAATCTTACTAGCAATCAGGGAAATGCATATTCTGATGTTTATCCAAATGGTTCATTCATGGAAAATAGGAAATTCAAAGAAGGTATAGCAATGGAATGCAGGATATTTTACATTACATTTGCAGGGTTTTTATGTATATGTATTAAGGAGATGAAGGTGAAAAGATCCATTTGTTGAGTTATGTGAAAGTCAAATAATAAAGTCTTGACTAACAATTAATAAATCACTGAATTCAAAAAATATTATACCTGTAACATCTCTCTTTTATTATTATTATTTTTGCCCTTTATTTTGTTAATTCCTATTGAAACACAGGCAAAAGATTGCTAACATGTCATTTTATACTTACCCGAAGTTGATTATAAAACTGTATAATCTTCTCTTTCTGAGATGACCAGTTTTGTAAACCCAATTGCTGAGTTGCAATACATATTACTTTCTAAAAGGAAATAAATACATAAATGTAAAATGCATTGCAAATTGAACCCTTAAATTTTTGTCTTCCAAAATCTCTCTTAACTAGGTACCAATTACTGCTCTTTAAGATAGTAGTTCTTGATTTTTTAGTTCACCAAACTCTGTCTTTGAGAATAATGAAAACTATTACTACTGTCTCCAGAAAAATACAGGGAACACAAAATTTTATGTTCACAGACACCTGATAGCAAATTCATAGATCCTCTCCCAGATTAAGAATCCATTGTTTCACATTGAAAAACAGAGGTTACCAGAGGTTACCAGTGTATATCATCTAATTATCCTACACTAAAAGAAAACATAAAAGGTTCTAGACCTTTTTGTAATTCTAATCACTATTAAGAGAGGTTTTCAATTTTGTAATGACTATTTTAGTGTTTCAATGTTAAGAATATTTTAAGACAGTAAATAAAATTTACAAGATTAAAGACATGATGTTATAAATTAAAATATTCCAAAGAGCAGCTGCAGCTTGGAAAGATACTTAATATTTTAACTAAAGTATTATAAGGGAAACCCTTCTAAAGGAGGGTTTATTTCACTGTAGATAGAATGGTAACTATGTCCACAGAAAAAAGTGGGATTTATCTTTTCTTTTGCACCGATCTCTTCCATTCCAGTTTTCATTCCTTGCATCCCTACAATGAGACAAAGCAGGTGAAGGAAATACCCAGTAGGACTGTACAATGGAGAAAAAGGCAGCTTCTATGGCAAGAACCGCAGGTAGGCAATCAGCTGGCAGAATTTTTTAAAAGATTAAATGGAATTGATCTCTTAAGTGGAATTTATGAGACTGCCCACTTCAGGCCAGAACTTATGAATCCTCTGCAGTTAATAACATAAGCCTAGACACCTACCTGAATATAAGCAAGAAGTCACACAGGTATAGAATAAGAATAGCATTGTATGCACAGATCATAGGGTGGGGATAATTAAAGAGATACTCAGATAGGTTATCCCACCTGGCTAATGAGTTTCACAAATTTCTTACTTTGGAATGTTTTGAAATAAAATCATAATCCTACTATAAAATATTCATGACTATATATGATGTTCCTTAGAATCAGCTGGATGGCAAACTATATGTAGTTCTTATTCAATGATGCGGTTTCAATAATTCTCAGTGAATCTTTTAGTTACTTGGAGATAATTACTCACTTTGGATATGTAAGAGACAGATATGTAAATAAGTCAGACAGATCACAATTGCCTATTAAATGTGATTCAGATTCTTGTACCTCAAGTGAGCAAATAGTATAAAGAGCACAACTACAGAATATTTTTAAATAAGATATATTACTATGTGGGTGTGTTACACATGGCTGGTCACTGTGTAAGCCATCAAAAATACAACATTAAATAAAAAACTGAATTACTCCAAATTTAATATTAAAATCATTATAATTTTAAATTTTGATCTCTGTGACATTTCTATATTTCTATGAATCACATAATTTGGTGAGTAACAATTTATTAAACAGTTGACAGCTTGCATAGTTATTAATGTAAAAATTATACAAATGTGGGTATAATACAAATGGGGTAGCTGAATAAACTGGTGTGTTTATATAGAAAACTTTTCCATAAGCTCAGACTGCCACATATACTGACCTGTAAAGCTGATGAAAAGATGAATATATAACAAGGCTCAAAAGTAAAACCATTGATGTGCATGTGGAAATTCTTGAAAAATGTTAAAACTAACACAAGAGGCACCCAAAACTTATAACTGGAGAAGAGTGGAAAGTTTGTAGGCCCTGCTAGAGGGAGATGAAAGAATGCTTATAAAAGGGAGAGAGAGCAAAACCTGCCAACTGATATTTTTATTTTCTTAAAAAAAAAACCAAATGAAAATTCTCAAAATATAAATATAAATCAAAATCTTCAAAATCTTGGCACCAGTTTAAAGACAGGTATCTATTCTGAAAATCTCACAGAGCAAGAAGGAAAAAAATATCAAATTGTATTTTCATTAAAATAAAAAAAAAACGAGGCCATGCGTAGTGTCTCACTACCGTAACCCCAGCACTTTGGGAGGCTGAGGCAAATGGACGGCTTGAGCCCAGGAGTTCAAGACCAGCCTGAGCAACATGGCAAAACCGTGTCTCTACAAAAAACATAAAAAATTAGCTGGCATGGTGGTGGGTGCCTGTAGTCCTAGCTACGTGGGGGGCTGAGGCAGGAGGATTGCTTTAGCCTAAGAGGTCGAGGCTGCAGTGAGCTGAGATCAGGACACTGCACTCAAGTCTAGGTGACAGACTGAAACCCTGTCTCAAAAACCAACCAAACAAACAAATAAACATTAAAAAAATCAAAGAAAATCTATAAAATCCAGAACACATGTAAGTACTAAGAAAATAGCTTAGTTTTATTAGAGCTTGGATGCTGCAAACTCTTGAACCGGAAAAGTCCAACTCATTCAATCATGTGAAACAAAGAATCTCACAGTTTAAGACTCCTGTTAATTTAGAGAACTAAAAATAAAAGAGTATATATTAAAAGGGCTAATAGAGTACCAAAACTCACAACTAGAGAATTTATAGTGATATTATGAACATAAAGGTAAAGTGAAAATTTTAAGAACATACGAAGAGAAAAAGTAGATACACTATAAAAGAATAAATATTGAAGTGACATTGACCTTCTTCAGAGTGACCCTGGAGCAACAGGAAAATGGAATAATATTTTTAAGGAATTAGAGATTTTAATATGTTAAAGGAAAATAACTTTGAAAATAGACTTTTATAACGAATTTGCCATTCAGATATGAGGGCATATCAAAAACAGTCTTGAATATTAAAGTTCTCAGAAGGTTTGCTACACAAAAACCTACTCTGAAAACTCTCTTGGAAGAAGTACTCGAAAAGAGGAATAAATTGAAGATAAGCCTATAATAGATATAAAAAGTAAGTTTGAAACAATTTCTTATTAGTTTGCTATTTTCTAAAAGAGAGAGAGCACAAGCATGAATATGCAGAAGTCCAAGGAAAAAAGAGAGAGAAAATATTTCTATAACAACCAGAAATTATAATTCTACATAGCATTAACATAACGAGAGTGGAAGTGTGGGGAAGACCAAAGAGTGTACTAAAGTACTTATCTTGAAAGGGACAAATATAGATATGAAAACATTTTGATCATAGGGGAAAATAATGACGAATGTCAGTCTTTAGCTAAAAGAGGCATCAGCTAAAAGAGGCATGAATGTCAGTCTTCAGCTAAAAGAGAATAAACATAACAAGCAAAGAAGAAAACTCGATCTACCCCATAGTGAGCAGGAAAAGAGAGAAAATACTGAAGCAAAATTAATTCAATAATAACAGTAATGTATCTTAAGACAACAGGATATATTGTACAGAAAAAGTTAAAAATCAGTAAATACAGGACAGATAATCACAGATTTTATTATAAGAAAACAAAGGCCACCAATATATGTCCTATAAGACAGACAGTTCAAACAAAGATATAGAAAGTTTGAAAAACAAAAGGATGGAAAAAGAACTTCTTTTTTTTTTTTTTTTTTTTTATTTTCATTTTTTTTTTTTTTTTTTTTTTTTTTTTTTTTTTT